>NC_134287.1:1507500-1590000 GCF_949628215.1 Phalacrocorax aristotelis | reverse complement strand
GGAAGGGGGAGGTAATTATTTACCAGCTCGGGGAGGCAGGGAGCTGAGCTGGCGGCTCTGCCGCAGTCGGCACGGGGGCGAGGAGGGGACCACCACAGGTGCAAAACAAATGACACGCCACAACCTCCACCAAAAGCGGGAGCTCCTTCCCAGGCTAGGGAGGAGGAGGATGCGACTACCGATTCCTGGCTCCTGGTCAAATCCCTCCCGGCATAAATCACCCGATTAGATATCCTTACGATTTCAGAGCTGCCAATATTCTGGGGCCATTTCAGCCTGAAAAATAAAAATGACACCAGGTGACAGCAGGGTAGCACATGGCTCGGATCCAATCCATTTTCCACTTTGCAGGCCCAAGGAATCAAAGTTGAAGGGAGGACTTTGAGGCCGGGCCGGCCGCCGGGGCGGGCTGAAGGGGCCGGGGGGAGCACAGTGAAGAATGAAGCCATTGTGATGCCCTCTCGTCTTCTGCCGGAGCTGCCGGCCCGGCGGCTCGGCAGGGATGCTGCCCCCGCGGCACGGTCGCTCTCGCGCTGCCGGCCCTGGCTGGCAAATCAGCCACGCGCTCGCGGCGTTTGGCTGGCGGCGGTCAGGGCACTGATGCAGCCTCCTACTAAAGGGACAGCGTAGGAGGGAGAAGAACTCCGTGGTAGGAACAGGTGAATGTGTGTTATTGACATCGTTTGCGATTCAAAGTGCTCTACAGTGTCAGGAAAACATTTTCCCCCATTAAACAAACAATCTGCCAGACAGTTTCAGGCTCTGTCACTCCCCGTCAGTCTCCCCAGCAGCAGTTTGGCAGGTTCTGGCACACTCCCTCCGCCTTGCAAAAAGAAGCCTAGCACCGAAGGAGGGGAGGTGGCCACCCCTGGGAGGGGACAACCCTTAGCTCGCCACGGTCAGCGGGAAGCCAGAGGGATGCTCCAGCAAAGGGGATGGACGTGGCCCGCGCTGCATCCCTGGAGCAATACCTGGCCCACGGCAGAGCCACGCTAGTGAGCCCAGGACGGTGGCATGCAAAGGGAAAAGGGCTGGCTACCAACGCAAGGTGGCCCTCCCCATAACTCAGGGCTGACGAGGCGGCAGCAGCAGGGGCACAGGTCTTAATCCCAGCTCTGGCACTTTCTCGATACGTGACCCCACGCTGCTGCCTCTGTTTCCATGCCCTGCCTCTGTAGACTATTCAGGGCAAGTGCTGGCACATGCCTGTGTTTGCCCAAGGTCTGGCACGGCAGAGCCCTGCTCCCGTGTCCACAGCTTGGCCCGGGGCGATGCCGCAGCAGGGTCTGCAGGAGGCACTGCCTCTGGGGAACAGCAGTGCCGAGGGCCAGGCGGGGCAGCAGGAGGGGTGAGTGTCCTTCGAGGGGACACGGCATGTCACACCCAACAAGGCTTGTCCTCTGCAAAGGGCTGTTGATGCAGCAGATGAAGTGGTTTGTCTGCAAGGACACAGCAGCCTTTCAAAAGGTAGCAAATGCTTTCTCTGAGTTACTGAGTTACACGTTCCAAACTCCCAAACTACACAAATCTCCTGAGAAAATGCAAGTCAGTCAGAGAGAAATCTTGGAGCCACTTCAAACGTTTTGCCAATAATTCATGCAATGAGATTAAAAAAGCCATTTCTTCCTTTGCCAAGTACACAGAGACCAGAGTGTTCTCTATTGTGTAGGAACATCACAGCATGTAGCATTTGACAAGGAAAGGTCACCAGGGAGGGGCCACAACTCCTTTTTTAAGAGGCTGCTACCGGTGTCCTTTGGAAAAACTGGTTTTACTCTGTAGCAAAAGCCATAATTGAATACCCAGCTAACTGGGCTGAAATACCTGCCTGTGGTTTCTTTTAAAGAGGCTCTGTTGGAGGGTTCTTTGCTCCCTGTCTGACCTGGGCCCAACCTTCCAGTGGTGTAAATCAGCAGATACCCATTGATTTATACCGTCTGAGTACTTTAGTGCTCTGACGCCACACTGCAGCAAGGGTGAAATACCAGACAGCAGAAACAAGCTGAGAGCAGAGGCTCATGTTCAACGGAGTCTCTGGGTATGAGGAGCCCAATTCGCCCAGACTTCCACGGACAGATGACATCTTTTTCAAGGGAGTAAGAAAGCTTCTGGAAACTAGTCCTCCGTCAGATGAGGTAAGACAATGAAAGACAGACATTAGGAGCCACAAGCAAAGGACCATAAATCTAGTGATGCTTCTCCACCCACACTGACAGGTGGGTGAGGAACGAATACCAGCCACAGTGGACCTTCAGTACGTGTGCCACTTCTCTCATTCTCCAAGACAACAGTTGTGGCCCCATAAAAATCCAGCCACAGCAAACATGCAGGTTTCTACGAGACACAACATGAAGAACTTCTCTGGAAACGCACCAAAAACCTCTGAACACAGTTTGCTGAATCAAGCGCCTAAAAGCCGCAAGTTTATGGGATGGAATAGACTTCAAAATGCCATTGGAAATCTTTGCCAAAACACCACTGCGGTGTAAGAACAGCTCGTGAGACACCACGACAGAAATGCGGACCCAAAATCCCCTCTTATTGTAATCAAAATGGAGCCATTCCATCATGAGGGATTTCATTGTGTCATTATCAATTTATCCCATGTGAAGTGAGGGATGACCCTCAGCCCCAGGGGGTTTAGAAAACGCTACGGGAGGGTGACGAGCATATTGGGGGTCTCCGAAAACACCAGTAGAAGCTGCCTGTAGAAATCCTACAACAATCTCGGACATAGACCATCCTCGCAGTGAGACACAATAGCAGGACAAAGCCAGGCGCAGGGCTATTAGAGGACCTGTGGAAGTAAGGATGCAGGAGATACCAGGCTGTCCAGCCAGTGCTCTGTCTAAGCCCATAACCTGTCTCCAACAGTGACTGTAATTCAGGGAAAAAAACAAACCCTGCAAGAGGCAATTATATAACAAGGTACAAGTAACAGGATTTTCATGCAATTTACTCCCAAGCGCTGGCGATTTCCAGCTGGCTCCTCCGCAGAGCAAATCCCACCCCAGACTTGACTGTACCTTTATAATTCAGGATTTCCTTGCGACCTGCCTGAAACAGCCCATCTCTTTCTGTATCTTTCCAAGATCACGGCCTCATCAAATTGTTGTACTGCAGAGATTCATCACTAACAGTGCACTGGGATGAAGTAAAACCCCCCAAAAAAGTATTTTTTCTACCAGCGGTGAGTTACTACTAGTTCAATTTCAGTGGCTGCCAATCACTGATTTCTAGAGAGGCCCGTGAACAGCTACTTATTTTGTTACTGAGCAGACAGAAGGCATTCTGGTGGTTGTTAAAGAGTTTCTAGGAAATGGCAGAACTGGAAAACCCTACGGCACTAGCAGGACGGCTTCCGTTTGTGTGCGTGTGTGGAGGGAGAGCTCGGTGACTCCGGGTGACGGTATGAGCCCCTGACACGCCAGGAAGGCCTGTTCGCTTCATAGCTGTGGACATAATTAACTGATGGAATTGAATCTCACTTGTAAACCTAATGAGCTGGGCTGATACAGGGATACCAGTAAATCCCAGCAACTTCTCTGGTAGTTACAAAAGAGCCACTTCCTCACCCAAATCAGCACAGGTTCGCCAACTGCCGCTCACGCCAGCGTCTGAACAGCCTGCCCACCACAGCTCACACTGTTTCATCTTGGGACATTATGGAAATACCTGTGGTTATCTTGTAGGGGGCAGCTACGATTCCTGGGAGACAGAAAACAGACCCGCCATTAAAAATGAGACTTTCCACCTTTACGGGGAACTTTTTTAGGATGTACTGGGATGGAAGATGACATCACAGGACCATTCATAAAAAGCATAACGTGATGTCCCCTTTCTGAAGGTCGCGGTAGCAAAGCCCACCATGAAGCCAATGAAATTTTCATGTTTCTGGCATTTACTCGTCACTGCTTGTCAGCAAATCCCGAAGACAAAACACACCAAGACTCCTGCTTGACGGCAAAATAAAAAAGCACCAACATTAGCTTGTGACATGCTACAAAATGGTAAAGGGATCAGACCTGGTTTACAGTTTGTGAAGTGGAGAGAGAATGAGAAAAGCCAGTGGAACTACCAAGAGTCTACCATTTTTTTGCCTCTGTGGAAAACAGCTTGGGAGCTCCAGCAGGTTGTGGGACCTGCAGCGCACGTAGGGAAGGACTTGCAGAACTCTTGGAAGATATCATTTATTATTCATCTGGAAACACAGTTAACACCAGTGGGATTTGATCTCCCTCATAAATGTGAACAATTTTTACTTAGAGCAGTCAAGTGACCGCTAGGGCTTCTTCCGCCTGTGGGACTGCAGAGTACAGTTTTAAGCAGTTTTATTAACTTTAGTTTAAATCACTTCCAGTACCGATCCCCCTAAAGATCAAAGCTCTTCCATCATTTATACCTGGCAGGCAGTAAAACCCTTACGTAAATCTGTAAGTCCCCTTGTTAAGTTTAACATTCATCACTTAACACCACTTAGCAGCCAACCAGGGAAGAGTGCGCCTGCCAGGCCCAGCCGGTCCCATCTGCGTCTCCGTATCACGGATCCAAGGCTACGTAAAAGGAGTCAAAAGCTTTGCCTGATATCTGCTCCTCCAAAAGACACAGATGGGAGATGGCCCTCGGAGAGCGCATCTTTGCTCCCCATTTCATCTGTGCCCCCACGGTAACTATGTCTGAATTCCTTAAGTTACTCGGAAATCTCAGAGAGCCGCAGAAAACATTTTGTGCCTAATGAGGCCTTCTTGGACCACAGTGTCATCAGACACTACCATGTCCTGCTAATGAGCTTCTCTCTGTGCAGTGTGGAGCTGCACTGAACTGAACTCTCCCCATAGGACGACACGCTGTGAACTGGCAGATTAAACTTTCCACTGGACCAGGGACAGTTGCAAGGCACTGGGATGGCATCCAACTTCAGCTAAGCGAAGTAGGGATTGAGAACATGAATTTATAACCAGCAACCATCAATGAGGCGTAGGGAGTCATGTGTACAGCATACACTTGGGGAAGAAGACTGGGGACTAGAGAAGATCTGATTGCCCCTAATGTAGGGCAGGCAGGACGCAGAAGGACCATATCCAACCACTCAAAAACAATATGGGAAAATACAGAGGCGGGACCATCGTGCCTTTAAAAAAAATAAAAGGAACAAAAAGGGCAGAAAATAGATATGTCCAGCCAATATTTGAAAGCAACTCTTCCCCTCCTTGGCTTTAGAAAACACATCCTGTACAGCCATGGCTGTTCAGAAGGAAATCCAGCAGCCCTAGGCAGGGGCCGTAGTAGCAAGAGGACTAATGGCCCATCCCTAAGAGGTGACAAGGCTGGAATACAGACCATGATAGAGGGAGCAATGAAAGACAAGGAGAGAAAAACTAAAGATGCTTAGACGTTGTAGCCACAGGAACGACACAAGATAACAAGAGAAAAACTAGAAGGTGGAGAGATGGATACCATCCAGAAGAAAACTGCAGCTACCCAACACAACTGTTTCTGTTCCCCTTCGACAGGTACAAGTGCAGAGTCTCTACTGTGCGGTGTGCCAGATCATTTCTTTGGGAAACACTTTTTCCTGAAGTTTCCTCCTCTTTTTATTTCTCTCTTTGCCCACCCACCCCCCCCCATGTCCAGCTCCCCCCCCCCCTCCAGGCAGAGATATGTTTCTCTCAGCTGCTTCTGCGCCTGTGACTTTACTGCATGGGGGAAGTCAGTCCGGAAGGTCACCTCTTTCATCAAGTATTCTATTTGCATCCAAAATTGTATGTACATGAAAAATGTGGTCGTGTGTTGCACCTAGCTGCAGACGCAGATGAAATTCTGTGGAAAGCCTGATGCACACTAACCTTTGCAGATGGTGCAGCTATTGCTGAAAAATGGATTGCTTAATAAAGCATATCATCCGACATATTTGCTGCTTGGCTAGCCAAATAGAAGTTGTTTTTTGCACAAATTTCCTTGTCAAATTTGTCAATGTTCATGTCATTTTTGCTTTAGGTCACAGAGCAAGGTGCAAATTCTTGGCATCTTTACTAGTTGCAAGCCAATTTCGGCTATTTCTAACAATGAAGTGAATTTCTCTGAGGATAAGACGCTCACTTTATGGGGAGGAAAGGAAAACAGCAGGAAGTGGATAATTTTTTTCTGGGATTTTTTTTGTTGTTGCTTTTTCTCTTTTCTTTTTTCTTTTTCTTTCTGAGGGATACCATTTGCATTCATTTATGGACCTGTTAATTCATAGCAGAGAGAAAGAGGCCTTTTAGCCTGTTAAATCATTTATTTTGGTTTGACTATTTGGTGCAAGATGCACACAGATTTTTTTTGCATTGGTGCACAGAATATGTATCCCTTTGGCAGGAAATCTTGCAAGAGAAGAAAAGATCCATTCCTTTGGCATTCTCAGACGTGGAAGGCAGGGAGTTCTCCCCTTCCGACTGTCTGCTAGAAGAGTAATTTTTTAAGCCCCGCAAACCCTCATACACACACACACAACCTCTTACACTAAAAAGCCACATAACAGATCTGTTCTGTTCGGTTTTCTACCTGCTCTTTGGCTCTGCCTACAGACACATCATGTTTCCTGCTCAGAAGCACTGCTGTCAAGCCTATTCCCTTCCTTCTTGGTTTCAGACATTTTTGTTGCATGGTCTCTTCCCAGACATAGGCACGGCAGGCAGGTCTACTCAGAAGCAAAAGTGAAGACTGCCATTACCAATAACAGCCTCAGCTGGCGGAGGGGAGGCTTTCAAAAATGCAGGCTCTTTCTTACTGCACTGCCAGGAGGGAAGAGCATCAAGCCAGGCACCGGCGTGCGCTCCACCAAGAGGGCCACGGGGAACATGAGCAGCTCACGTAAGCAAATATGGTGCATGCGCGGAAGGTCTGGAGCACCACTCCAACCCTTTCTCCACCTCATGGCACGGCCAAGCCAGGTCATAGGGAAGAGGGCATTTCTGAGCCTCGGTGGCCCTCCAGAAGACCAGACCCCACTCCTTCAGTGGGGCTGCATGCAGTGCTGGCAGCATGCATTTGGGGTACAGAGGTCCACATTCAGCCATCCACCCCAATGTACCACAGTTTATCCAGCCTTCTACAAGGAGGGCTGAAATTTAGGTGTCAGGCATCATGTTTATTTTGCATTTCCCTTTTTGTTCAGTACCTCAGCAGATAGAGTGTTTTCCATTTACTAGTAACAGATGCATTCCTCTCTGGGCTGTGCTATATTCCTACAGCAATTACACTTCCCTCTGGAGGATTCATTTCCCCCTGAATTCCCACGCCATACAAAGTCTTTTATCAAGTATAACCTTTTCCAAAGATGCACCATTTGCCAAGTGCATCCTCCAGTGATCTATTCCTATATAAGGAGGACTTTGCTGCAGGACACAGGCATTTGACATAATCCCATTTGCCTCCCAAATAGCTGCCCCTTCAGAAAGTACATTCTTCTGCAAGGAACGTTTTGTTTACAAGGTTGATTCTGTTAGCAGGTGTATTCCCACTAGTAAGTTTTCCACTGCACCATTTTTTTTTAAAGGTCTTGTTTGGTAGCCAGATAGCCGAGACTGCCTGTGATAAAGCCAGCACAAGTGATTAATAGCAAAGTCTCTGCCATTTTATTATTAATAGCAGTGTGTTGACTCAATTAAATCCAGCCTGCTTTTTTTGGCAGGCCTTCGCAATTATACATATCATTATGGGCTGCAGCCCAAATGCATCCTGGGAGTAGACCAGAACTCCACATTAACTTTTTCTGGCTCTCTCTTTGCAGGTTGGCCACAGTAACATGTGGGCTATAACCAATCCGGGCTGCTTCGGGGATGGCAGAATAGAGAAAGAAGGACAAATGGCAGAGGTGGGGATCACACCTAGAAAGGGCATGCTCCCCCACAGCCATAAACAGCCTGGCAAGCACATCCTGGATCCACCCCTCCACACTGAACCCCATAAACACAGTGTAATGTGTCTGGACAGTACCTGTTACCGGCAGGGGTGATTTTCCAGCACGCTGAGGGGAGTGTTCAGTAATCCCTTCCAAATCAGACTTGCAAGCAGCTCGGTCTGGCTTGAAGAGCCACTGAACTGAGGTTCAAGCCTTTATTTTGAGACAGGCTCCAGCAACTAGTGTTTCATGGTGGTGAGAGACTCATCTCCTAGTAAAGATGGAATAGCCCAAATCAAAGTACACCAAAGCATGCTGTAAGCGTACTCTAGTGCTGGACACACTGCCCTTACCTTTTGAAACATCCTAACTAGTCTGCTGGGAGGGAAGCTAGTCATGGGGCTAAGGCATAAGACTAGGACAGAGCTAATTTAAGCTCTCAGCACTGATATGGACTCCATGTGTCATTGCAGGTGAGTCTTCTGTTCATACAAAGTCCTGGGGGCGTTTTCTGTAGCCTCCAAACTCGAGAGATCCATGAGTCGTTTAGATCACTTTTTATCTGGGAGCACCGAGCTTGGGTGCCTAAATGGTCAATGGGGAGATGCAGAGACAAGGGTAGGTTGCCTTACCTCGGTTTTTGAAAGAAGCCAGATTCTGCAGACCCTGGACAGCTGAAGTGAAGCACTTGTGGTTTTCTCACAGCCTTTTGTGACAGCCCATCCGTAAAATGATGTCCTGTTAATCATGGGAGAAAGCTCTTTTTGGACGTGCATCTCATTACACCTTTCTATGCAGCACCTAGCACAGTGAGAGTCCGATCTCAGTTTTAGGCCTTGCCATCACCCAGGTAACAAATCATAGTCATCAAGTGCTGGAGGAACAAGCAGGTCTGGCCCCTTGCAAAAGCAGCATATGGTGCCCAGCAGCACTGACCCATCACCATCCTTTGCAGACTGGGTGGGCTTCATCTTCCTGCAACCCGCTAACCAGAACTGGCAACTGCAGTTATATCCTCTAGCATGCATACGATCCATGATACCTCTCACACTATGACTGCTCAATTTTTCTTCCCAAGCCCACTGCTCTTTACAGGTGCAGATATGGATTCTTCTCTCCAACAGAGCCTGGAAACATCCCACCTTCCTGTAGGCGCCCAGGGCACCACCCCTCTTCCTGCAGCATTAGAGGAGATTCCACCAGCCACAGCTGAAGCCCCACAAAAAACAGTAGATCCTGTTTCCCATTACCTCAACACAGGGAGCTTTGCAGCTGAAGGCTCTTTCCAGCTTGTGCTACTTCATCTTCCAGAAGCCCATTAAGACAGGAGGGCACACTGTGCTTTCCATCCCAGCTTGGCCTGTCTCCATCCCTGTCGTCCATCTGGTTTATTTGCTGGCATCAGACAATCCACAGCTGTGGGGCTTTTGCTAAACCAGGGTGGAAGAGTTTAAGCGCTTGGCCTATAATCTCCTCCCAGTGCCTGCAATGCCTTTGTGGAAATAATTCTGCTGCTGGACAAGGCAGTGCAGAGGAGCTCTGCTGTCTGTATTGCCCTGTACGGCTCTCAGCTGTTGCAGAGAGGGCTTCGTTTGTACTCTGCTCCAGCCATTGATGAAGCTGGTAGTTGCAGAACGGGACTGCAGCACTGAATATGGGTGTCAGACCACGTGTGTCCCACAGATCTATAGATCTGACGGATCTGTGGAGGTCCTCAAGGACAGTTCCCTTCACTCTGTGCAGGTGCTTAGCTCCATAAGCCCCTCTTGGCTGTCCCAGACAAGGAACAGTCCAGTTGGCACCCACAACTGAGCTTTCCCTTGTGAAGGTGAGGGATGTATTGCTATTTCTACAGACCCAGATGGTAGGTGGCTTCCCACCATCACCTCCCTTGCTTCTTCCATCCCAGAGGGTGGATTTCCCAACCCAAGGCCAAGTTTTGGCAGGAAAAGTCTCCAAGCTCTCATCTCCCTTTCTGAGGGCCAAAGCAGAGCTTGTGAAGAGGGAGTGCCTGCCTGGGGAACCTCAGCAACACAAGCAAGCACCACCTGTGACAACACTAAGTTCAAGTACCCTCAATGTGCCTGGGAAAGAACCCCAGGGAACTCCGGAAAACAGGACAGGATGCACATATAGCAGTGGGAAGAAGGGACCAGGAGATATTTGGGGGTTTTGTACAACCTGTGTTTCTTCCCAGACGAAAGAGGCTGCAGATTCATGGCTGTGGCTCACAGAAGTGCCTCTCCCAGCAGTATGCCTGCTTTGCCCATGCCTACAGCCATAAGACAGACAAGCACAATTCTGGTCGATGGTATTCAGAAATCTGCTTCAAGAAGATGTAAGTCCACCTTCATGGACTAGGTGGACGCAGCAGCCACACCCACACAATGACTGGACAATGCCACTTTGTTTAAAAATATGTTAAGGATCTAAGACACCTGTTCTTGTTTCAGTAGGAATCTCATTTTGATTTTTAGATATATGGCACAACCATCTATGAAGCTGGGCAGAGGAAAAGGACTTCTTTTTTTGCAGGATATTAAAAGCAATAGCCAATTCTCTTCCGGACCCTAATGCTTTCCCCAGTACGATATAAATCAGACTCAGACTGACCCACCTCTCCAACATGGGAGAATGGGACTCAAGCATTACTCTAGAGAACCCAGTCACAGTCCAGCACCCAATATCTCATTATCTAGCGCAACATCACATCTCCTGCTCTAGAGATGGGGCTGCTGACTTCTAGTGTGATGTCAGCAGTCCCCTCACTTCAAGGCGTTTTTATTTTTAAGGACAATGCCAGACATTCAGAGAAACCAAAGTTCTCGAGCCCGCTGGTAATAAACCAGAAAGCTTACTACCTCAGTGACTAAGTCTGCCTTCCTCTGAGACTTCCTTTAACCCAGGATGAGCGACCACCAGAAAGAAGATGATCAGACATTTGCAAGGGCTGTCCCTGTCGCTCCAGGACCAGTTAGTGGGAACTGAGCTATTATTGCTTCTCTGTTATCAGTTACGGCAGGAGCTTCCTTGCCTTGTGGCTGAGGCTGTGTTGTACCAATGACTCACGGAACATAACTAAACCATGTAAGATGTCATTCTGTGTTTGCCATTAATAAGCTTTCAATTAATAATACAAATTTCCAAGAATACCCCAAGCCTGAAACTCAGCGTTGTGCTGCCTAGCAGAGCCAATCAGGGCGCGCTCAGAGTCAAGCCACAATTAAGTAGTTTTGCTTTCCAGGAAAGATCACTCCTTCCTGCTGTAGTTGGAAAACCCCGACCCAAGCACATAATCAGACCGTACCGCTCCATGTGGGGTAAGACCTCCTGTGACTTAGAGGACCCTGGGAAAGCTTTCAGACTGGGGTGCAAAGGTTTTGTTTTTAAATATCACAAGACCTGATTCTGCTTACTTCCTGGTGTAAGTTACCCACTGATGTGCATGGGGTTGATCAGCTGTAAAAACAGGAAGACAAGAATCAGAGCTGTGTTTTGGAGGGCCACAGTCAAAATCAAACGCATCCAAAATCACAGGTACTATTGTGATGCCACCTGACACCAGATCTTCCACCACATATGCAGTTTTTCAACACATGGAGTTTTTCCCCTGTTTTCAGCACAAGTACCCAGGAAACGATGGGCAGATTTAGGCTTGCATCAAACACACATCAACTTTTCTGGAGGCAGATCCAAAAAGCATGAGAACACAGCCTAGGCCACGTGTATGCCCCTCACACGCATAAAGGCAAAGACAAGGAATGCATTGCCACCTACCTGGGCCCTGCGCCCTCTGCTCCCTGCACACAGCTCACCTTACCTAGATGAAAATATTCCTCTCTCTGGTATGCAGACAAAGGCACTCAGCATCCCCAGGGGCCCCCTCTCTCACAGACACACAGAGCAAGGCATCTTCTTTATTTCTGCATCACTCGTGCAACTCCTCCTCTGTGCCTACAGCCATACACAGTCCCTTGCTGCCTGTACACATCTATGTCCACAGCATACACACCCTCTCAGTAAAGCAGGCGTGCAGGCAGATGTGCTCACACACACACACACACCACCCCCAGGAGGAGCTCCAGGTATTGAGAGGTAATCCTCCCGGCTCAGAGAGCCTGGTGAATGGAATAATTAATTTTCTGACGAGCACGACTATCACACAAAGGCAGCCACCCGGATATGGTGGAACATTTCCAGCCAATATCCATGCGATCCGGATATTTGGACTCACCCATCCCCAGCTTCTGCTCTCAGCAGTGCTGACGGCAGCAAAGCTGAGCTTGCTGCGCTGATTGGGAAGGCCTCCCGGATCTGACTGGCTGGCCTGGATGGTAGGAGACAGCTGAACTGCTGTGCATAGCCCTCTCCTCCTTACCACCAAAGACAGAGAGACCTTGCCAGCTCCCGTCCCTCGGCCTACCGCTCCCACGTGCAATTAATTGCCCCCCAACACCCGCCCCCCACTCTGGTCTCTGGGGCAGGGGAGAGAATTGCGCAAGCAGCCTCAGTCTGCTCAAACCTGACAGTCCTCCCTGGCGGAGAATTAAGGGCAAGCCCCTGATGCAAGGACACTAATTCTTTAGGCTACAAATTGAATCTTCAGCTTCTATCAGCCCCCAGTTTACTCCCATCCCAGCTTAAGACAACTTGTTCTCCTCCACCTTACAAAAAGGGGTTAAAATGCTTGCGGAGAACAACTGCAAACCCTGATCCTAGGGGACAGAGGAAGAGGAAGCTTAGAGGAGGAGAGGGGATGCTAGGCAGAATGGTATTCTTAGACAGTGGTTTGTATTGCACCCAAAACCAAAGGATTCCCAGTTACAGAGCTATGATGCCCCTGAAGACTAAGACAGACAGCAGTTTGCTTCTGTGCAAATGTTCGGCCGGTGTTGCTTTAGCGTAACTGACCAGCCTAGACAGAGACGGAAGGAACGCGCTTACCGTGCCGGACATGTGGGCCCCATTCCCAGCTCTGCCTTCAGCTTTGCGTGTGATTAGGGACAAGTCACTCCTGTTCCATAGCTGTAAGATTAACACAGAAATACTTGGCTTGACTGTTTTGCCTATAAGCTCCTCAGATCACAGGATCAAGAACTCTGGTCAAGAGCTAGACCAAGACAGTGCAAGGTGCCTTATAGTGAAAGGATCCCTTGCTGCTGTAGCAAAAGCACAAGCGTGCGTGTCTGGAGACTCGCAGGTACGGTCGTTGGCACGTTGCCCGAGGTACACATGTGTATCTGTGCTCCTTGCATAGTGCCACGTGTCACACCAGCAGTCCCTGCACACATCACACCTCTTAAGTGCTTTTAGCCTGGAGTTCATATCAGGGAGGAAAATACCTGGCAGAACTCTTTCCAGAAGACCCGAGGCCAGGAACTTAACTGTATACTCTGAGAGGGGAATTTGCTGAGGGTTTTCACAAGAGTTCAAGTCTGAGCCAAACTTCAACGAGATAAAGTCAGCTTTCCGTTACGTCGGTTGGGTGCTGTCAACCTTCAGTTCTGATCCTTCCCAGTACACTTGGATCTCTGAAATTTTTTCCATCCACAGCCATGTCACTTAGAAATACCACTTGAATTTTAGTGGGAACTGGCAACTTTAACACTCCTTTGTGTTTACGAGAAATCTCTTAATCTTCTCTTTTTCTCTAGGAGAAGCTAGGAAAAGAACTCAGTGGAAATATCTTACTGTAAAACTGAGGCTTACAACTAAAAGCAGAGTCATTAAATGGAAAGCTAAAGGTCCTTAGTCATGCTGAACTTGCTTTTTCAGCTCCTGGGGTTGTAGCCCATCCACAAGAGCTCAGTATGTCGCTATTTATATTTGCTAATAGGTCCCACAAAAGAGAGAAAGGATTGTTGTGTAAGTCATTGCCCCAGTCCAGAGTACATCGGGAAATTCCCACGGATATATACAATACAGAAGCAAACAAAGACATCCAAATATCTGCCTATGAAAAGCTTTATGTATCTTTTACAAGAGTGACATACTGATGTGATGAGGAATTAGTCAAAACTCTGGATTAGATCTGGGTTCAAACTCCACTCTCCTCACGCTAACGTGACTTCCCAGCCTTGCATGGATGGGTTGAGGCTGCTCTGCCTGAGACCCTGGGATTTAAAAAAAAAAAAAACCACCAAAACCACCACAGGTGGAGTTTTCAAGAGTACCAAGAGGGCTTTGGAGAGCAAGTCGGTGAGATGTGTGCTCCCAAGTCCCTCCACTGTTTTGGAAGCCTTCCAGCCTAGGAACTAGGCTGCTAGGCCTATGAAGCTTATTTTTTCCCACCTCCTGTTTATTTTTTTATTTCACTGCAGAGCTTTGATTTCACGTTCCTGCCTCTTTCAGCTATGCATATACACAGGCACATACATTTCATATATAGGCAAATGCATATACGCAGACCAGGGCATGGGAGTGTGCTTATATGTGTAAAGTAGCTGGGTATTTACAAGCTGTTTCTAAGGTTATAATATATATTGCTATTATGAACCACTTCATTAACCTGTCAATCAGACGGTTTTCTCTCTTCCACCTATCTTCTGTGTTACTCTGTGTTTTGAAAGTGAAGCCTCAGTGTGTGTGTGTGTGTGTGTGCGCGTGTGTGTGTGTCAAGCGTATTATTTCAGACAGTGCAGACACACAGACACACATGGACGCACGCCCAGAAATTAATATGGTTTCATTGCTGCCTCCCCAGGAGCTTGGCTCTGGCCTACCCTCTGGACTTCGCTAGGCATGGAGATGCCTCACACAGTCATTTATCACCCAGGCCCTGGCCAGTGGCACCAGGGTCCGGCTGTTGCTTCCCCGAGCAGCCTGGCTGCTGCGCCAGAGGAGGGGCCTGTCTGCAGCATGTTTGCAGTTTGGAAGCACTGCTGATGGGCTAGTCCCCAATAAACTCCCCAAAAGTGCTGATGTGCTGAAAGCAGCTGACACTGATGGATCTGCTCTCATCTTGCCTTTCAGTCCCACTGCAAGAGAAGAGAGAGAGGAAGAGAAACAAAGGCAGAGATTAACTCTTTTGTCACAGAGCTCTGCGGTTTTACAAGGCAAGATAAAGCTGCTGTCCAGGTTGGGTGCAGATGGGACCAGCTCAGCACAGTCTGTCTGATTCTCTATGGAGTCCAACCCAGGAGAAAAAAAAAGCCTGAACTGCACAATGATTTACTGACAGGGCCAGTTCTGCCTAACTGAGCCTTATAACTTTCCGTGTGGTTGTGCCCACAGCCAGGGAGACCGGCAGGGTTGTCTGGACATGGTCCTGGGCAACCGGCTCTGGGTGGCCCTGCTTGAGCAGGGGGGTTGGACATGACGACCTCCAGAGGTCCTTCCCCACCTCAACCATTCTGCAATTCTGTGATTCTCCCAGAGCTGCACGCCAGCCGTTCAACCAACAATGCTGCTTGCACCCACGCTGCCCTTAAGCGCAACACACCACCGGTACCCCCAGACAGACCCAGCCCTCGGATTTACACACACCAGCACAGCCCTTCAGGCGTGGCTCAGCCAGCAAGACACACTCCTGTGGGTGCAGGCTCCATTAGCACGGGCACCCACCTGGATTCGTGCATTCCTGGGTATGAAATCATGAAGTGGATCTTGCTTGTTCGTGATGCCAGGCATCGGACTCCCCACACCAGGTCTTAAGCTGCCATTTTTGATACCCCTTCATGAGAGCCAGAATGTTTTAATATCATTTCATTTAATCAGACTAAGTTCTACCAAGACTGAGCTATTTGGGTGCTGGATCCACTCGGACCAACTTTTTCTTGAGAATATTGCAGTTCCAAGGGGCTTAGATATGAACCCCCAGCCTGCATTTTAATGTCATTCTGCTGCTTAAGAAGCCTTTGGAAGGTTTCCCTCTTCTCTTGCTGTGCTAGAAAGGAACTTCAGCAGCTGCCAAGGAGCCACCTTCTAGACCTCCTCTCTGCAAAGGTCTAGCAACATACCTGCATCGATGTAGCTTTTCCCCACACGGTCACATACAGAGTTCAATGCAAATACAGCTAGAGGTTGACCCCATCTCTTTCAGTGGCTTTGTGCAGCTGTGTTTAGCACTGCCAATGTCACAGGTACAACAGGAGCCCAGTTTCGCGCATGCCCCAGCTGCAGGACCAAACGCCCTCAGAAAGGCCAACTGCACTACGTTAAGCCTAGGCACACAAGCAGACACCTGTGTTAATACTAGCAAAAGAGTAACAGATAATATTATTGCTAATTGTTATTAGTAAAAGTGTTCTACCTATGGAACAACTTAATTCAGTTGTAACTTTGATTTTAATTGATCTGGAGGGAGGAGGAAGGATACTTTTTCTAGGTTCTTCTCAAAAAGAAAAAACCCTAAATCCGCACTGAAAAAGTGATCATTTTCCAGTTTCAACAGAAACGTCCAAATAGCATCCTTTTTTAAAAAAAAGTTCAGATTTTCAAAAATCAAGAAAAAGAGAGACACCCTGTGTCACTAAAAAGCCATTTCCCCCTTGGGAAACGCTGCCAAGCTCCAGCGCTGTACAGCTCTAATTCTTGCCTGGATTTTTCAAGCCTTGTTTGTCCTACATTTGTGTTGCACAAGGATCCCCAGCAGCTTCAGGCAAACCAGTCACCGGGTAAAGTACAAATCAGCATGAATAAAGGGGGCAGGAGCTGGCCCCAGCCGATTGTTGGGGATGTTTTGAGGTTTCTGTCAAGACTGGGGCCTCATAGCGCAGAGCTCCGTGCAGCTTCGCAAACATAGAGAAAGAACCTGTCAGATCTGCAATCCATCCATCATAAAGCACATCAATAAAGACAAGTACATTACACTTGGACATGGACACACTCCGAAACACAGACACGTCACCACAGCAAAAACTCCTGCTCTCACATACACTCCACTGAACATGCAATCCTTCCTGAAACGCAAACAAGATCTGCAAGCCAACAAACACAAAATGGGGGCTGGGGAGAAGAGTCTTGAGATTTTAACATTTTTTTAATTCCTAGAGAAAAAAGGGCCTTTTTAGATTAAAAAAAAAAAAAGGCAATATTTCCCGAGGAAATCTTGACATGCTTTTTGCCGCATCTTTTCAATTTTTGTCTATTGCCCCGCATTTCCTTTTAATGAAAAATTCTAAAAGCTGAATCAGACTCCCAGAGTCTAAAGGGGGCTTTCAGAATACTGCTCATGTCTAAAGGATGATTTCAAATGAAACCTGTAGTAGAGGGTCTGTCCTAAAGCCTGAAAACAACTTTGAAATTTCAAAGTTTCCCACCACATGCAAGTAACAAAAATAATGTCACCACGTCAAATACAGACAGTCTAGGAAACAATCCCACCAAGGAATTGCCGATCATCTCTTCACATGTCCTTAATAAAATCTTGGTCTAAAATCTATCCACAATATGCCATCTGACACACACTGAGATGAAATATGGTGTGTGCTCTTGGCATCTAACACTCTGATGAACCATTTGTGAAATCTCTGCAGAATTTCACATTCTCAGTAGCACACTTTACTAGGGGAATGATTTTCAACTTTAATTTTATCTGCAGGCTCTTAAAAAAAAAATCAGTCTCTGAAGGGCTTCAAAAGCAATCTGTGGATCGTTGTACAGCTGGTTTGAACTTGTCTTTCTCAGTACCTTTTGCAGAATCTCTGAGGAAGAGCCCAAGGTCCCCAGGGGGTCCTCCGGACCCCAAAACCAATATTTGCTGCTGTAAAGACGGGCTGCACGGACCGGCTGAATCGCAGTCGTGGAGGTTCCCAGCGCCAGGGTCAGCCAGCCCCTGGCCGTAAACACCTCTGAACAAAACCTGTTTCCCTCTCCATCTCAGCCTGCTGACAGCACTGAGAGGTGCTTAAGCAGGACACTTGAGCAAGCACCTGCTTTCAAGCACCTGATGAGTGCTGGCGGGGCGGTGAATGCCTCCTGTGCTGCAGGTTGGGCAAGTGCGTAAGCTGTGCAGAAGCGGAGCCCCGAGCGGCCGCTGCCAAGCTGCTCCTGCCAGCGAGCGCTGCCCAGCCACCGGCGCCCTCTGCCCAGGGGACGCCTGGACAGGAGAGGACTTGCTCCCTAGCCCGCGCACCCACCTCCGTGCCCTCCGCTCCCAGCAACACCACAGGGGTCCATTTATTCTAAGATATGAAATTTGTGTTGTTTCTTTATTGTGCTTTAATGAAACCCTGTTTATTCTAGGCTTTTAATTCTTTCCATCTATTATGTTTAGACAACTCATTAACAATCATTTGTTATCATTAGACTTCAATTTTAAGCTCCTTTTCCCAGAGGAGGCAATGCGGTGCTTTTAAACATATTTGCATCATAAACAAATTTCAGGGCCCTGTGTGCCATCTATTACCCTGGCCTTTCCTCCCTTCTTACCAGCCCTTCTGCTTACCTGGACCAAAAGGTGCTGAAAGAGCCTTGTTGGGATTTTGGCCGGGTCCAGGGTGATGCACGTTTCCCTGGGGCCTGCAGCCATGGAAGGTTCTGCATCAGGACAGCAGCCTGGTGCATTAATAGCAACCTCTTGAAAACCCAGGTTGTGTAATGGTGAGCTGCTCTTTCCACTGGGATTAATGACTACATGCTGCAGCTGAATTCATTAGGGCCTGTTAAAGATAGCATGCTGGCCTGGGATAATGCGTGGGCCTCATTCTGCTCATTTATGGTTGTTCAGCTCCACTGGATTCAGTGAAGTCATTCCTGATTTGCAGCAGGGTCCCTCGTGTGCATGCTAGATAAGCACTACGTCACACTTTGCATTCATTGACAGCTCCCAGCGGGCAAAAATCTGATCCCTGTTATGTCGTGTAAATCCAGATCAACATTCACTGAGGCTGCAAGGCTTCCCTTGGATGTGAAGTGGCATCAGCATGCACGGTGTGTGGCCTGCATCATGAAGCTTGCTCTGGTAGAAGGCAGGTCCCTTAAGTTGTAGAGAAAGCAGGAAAAGAGTTGCCTTTCTCCTCCCTGTGTTTTCTTTTTTTTCTAATTTTTGCTTGGTGCTGTATTAGTCATCTGCTGCTCATCACCAACCATGATCAGTAAAATGCAGAAGAAAGAAGAAATCACTAACCTGGAATCTTTTTACGTGTGTTTTGATCTCCAAAATCTCATTCCAAATTATGCTTGAAAAACGTTGGACACGCCAGCCATGTCCACTCTTCTTTCCTACATCCCAGTGAGCAACCCAATGACACACCTGTTTAGGAGAAGTTTATATCTTATTAATGACATTGTTAGATCACCTCTGTCAGTGCCAAGTCTTGTCCTGGTGCTAATACATTTTCCTTGTTGTGTTGATACCCTGGGACTTGGCTTTTAAAGCTCACCTGGTGGCGCTACCCCACGTCCAGTGGCAGGACAGGAATGCACATTTTGGAGTTATTGTGCTTCACCTCAGCCCCTGCACTCCTGAATGGCAGTCCAAAAGAAAACCGCTGCCCAGAGGCCTCAATTCTGCATAGCTCTAAGCTTCTGCTCAACATTAAGGACTTGGAGGCCATTCACAGGCCTTTCACTTGTCCAAAAACCCCTTCACACCACCAAGTGCAAACAAGGTATTGCACACAGTCAGATTTTGCTGCCTGGAGTACACGCATAGGAGAAGAGCAGGCTGGGCCACCACACCTATTATAGCTTTCCATGCGGATGCCTGTAGCTTAAATGAAGATTGAAAAACTCCATACATAGTATTGTGGACTTTTCATGGAGTTCTTACATCTCTGATGAATTTTACAGCCTGTGCTAGAGATAATGATGATCCCAGCTCCACCCTGCATGCTAAATAAATTCCTGTAATTTTCTATCCTTCCTGTTGTTATTCTGATCCAATTAAAGTCATTGGAGTTAAGTGAAAAGTCATGATTGGCTAATTGGGTTTGGGAAGGCAGAACACCCATCAGGGGCCAGGTTTAATTTAGATTTCCTTAAAGTTTCTAAAGCCACTGGCAGGCTAGAAGAGGCAAGCTTGGTTTGCTCCAGCTCAGAGAAAGGGGATTAGTTAGTTGCTGCGTGAGCTCCCTGCTGCCTTGTGTCCGTGGAGCTTTCCAATTCCAACGCCTGTGTCAGTTTTATGTTTTTTCTAATCCACCTCCTGCAATGGTCCTTTACAGACCTCCCACATACCCCTTGTAAGTCTCTTGTCCCCAGTTTGGTCCTGCACCATTCACCATCTCGCCTGCTTTCTCTAAATACCAGCGCAGCCCCCTCCCCAGAAACACGACCTCCCACGGTTTTGAGGGCTGCTTCTGTGCAAGTCGTACCTGACGGGACCTGCAGCCCTGGATGCGGGGCTGACTCAAGCTCCTCCGAAGTCAAGTGGAAGTTTCACCACTGTGGTTGAAGAGGTTCAGCGCATGGAGAGCTTTAAACATTTCTCCAAACGCTGAGTGGCCTACTCCTTCCAAGTGCCTTAGATGCGGACTCCTGGAGCTCCAATCATGCCGTGAGGTGAATATGGTAAAAGCTCAGTTTCCATGAGTATTTGGAGGAGACCTGAGGCCTATCTGTGACATTTCCAACATAAGCCGTTCGAAAATGGTGTGCCATATCTGCTAAAACCAGAAGGTTCACTGAAAGTCATTAGCATATTTTTATATCATCATAGATCCTGAGTACCTTGTGAATTTTAAGCTTCTAATAAGTTCTCAGGCTATTTATTCTGAGTTAATGCCAACCTTGGGAGTAGCAACACTGAAAAGATAACAAACTGAAAGGACAGCTGACACTGTCATACGCGTACCTGATTCTCAGAGCTGGGAGCTTCAGAAACTCCGTAGTTCTCATGAAACTCACAATAACAATGGAAGAGTTACTAACGCTACCTCCCAAAGGCACAATAAGCCGCTTGCATGAGATCAGTAGCAATCAAGAAATGTATCCTAACAAACACTAACAAAAGTTAACAATAGCTGAGTTAGAACTTAGATTCCCAGTTTCAGGTGACTTTTTGGTTAGGCTATTTTTTAATAAAAAGATCAGGCCTGAGCATTTAGAAAATCTCTGGTATTTCCAATCTTGTACCATAAACACAAGACATTCAAGATCACTGGGCATGTTAAGAAGCCTGGCTATTAATATTTGTAAATATTTGCAGCATTAAATGCTGGGAATAAGAATCACCTGAACAATTGCCGGACATACTTCTGCTCCTATTGAAATAGAAGAGATAAAGAGGATCAGCCAAAGAAACAGACCCCTTCTCTTCTACTTGTTGCATTTTATTTCTTTTTTAAGAAATCATTATTTTTATTTTGGTTGACAACAGTGGTGAAAATATGCTCCCTGTCACACTATTTCTAACCCCCCTTGAGGATTTTTCGAGGCTCATTGCAGCTGAGCCCTTTTTTTGCAAGCCTGGCCCTTCCACCCAAGGACGTCGCTACCAAAAAATCTTCCACATCTTCGCTGCTTTTACACAAATATCCAACACGTGGTTTCTTCCCCGTGGTGTTGCCAGTATTGGACCACAAGCCAGAAATTGACAGGAGACAAGTTCCCAGCTTCTCCTGAGCTGGGCAGTGACTGCCTTTCAGAATGTGGCCCCTGAGGCATCACAGTTGGCTCTTGAAAAGAAAAAGGGCCCCTCCTTAAAAATCACAGTCCATGCAAGTTTGTGTCTTCCATGAAAATTAACATACTGGACAGCAGATGGGACAAACACATGCTAGAGGCCAGATCCTTATGTCGGTTACACCAGCATCATCTGCAAACTTGAGGGAACAAGGGCAAACAAGAGAAATAGAGCGATTTACATGAGCAGTAGGTCTGCCCTCCTGCCGGCTAACAGTAACAGTTTGGATTTTCAGGCAGGGGGGAAGGGGGGGTGGAGAGAGAGAGTTATAAATACCTTTATACAAAATTCCAGCCCACTACAACCCTTCTTGAGGGGTCCGATGCTGTGACACTTCATATCTGATTCAGATGCTTTAAAAAAAAAAAAAAAAAAACACAAACCCAACCAACCAAAAAACCCAAACCAAGAAGCCCCACACCACTTTGCCAAGCAACAGGCTCCATAACTGTCTTTGGAGAGCCACATTGTCCCCAGGGATACAGAAGTGACTTGATTTTCCCTTCTCTGCTGCCAGTGCCTGATTTACACCTCCTAAAATACTTGCTTATAGTAAAAACAGTTTCCAGCAGCATCCTGCAGAAGAGCAAAGCCCACGGTGCTCAGACACCGCACAGAAGGGTGCATGACACTTCACAAGCAAAGTGCGTCCTCCCTGGAGTGCCTTGACCTCTTTGAAAGGAAGACCTAGATTCTGAAACAACTTTCTCCCCCCTGCCCAACTGCCCCCTTGATTCGAGGATACTCATCCCCTCTTCCTGTTTTGCTTTATAGCTTTTGCCTGGCCACCTTCAAGGCCTGACGGACCATGCACAGCTTTGTGGTTCTACCAGAGTTCTCCTTTTCCCCTCAAGTTTTCACACACCCTTCTCTTTGGGATACAATGTCTTCAGTTCCTTCCACTCACGTTACACGTAAACATTGTCCATTTATTCCTTTGTGCTTTTCAAAGGGAACTGGCCCTTAACTTCCTGGGGATGCTGTGAAAATTCCAGGCGGACACTAGGAGCAGCAGGGATTATCTGCCTAGATAGTCAGGCCTGAGCAACACTCTTGGATTTCTGACAACAGTGAATTCAGAATAAGCACCTCTGCTTTTGGATCCTCCAGCAAGTGTAGCAAAAGATTTCTGTGCTCCCAGGTCAAACGTGTCTCCTTCATGGACAGGCTCTCTGGACACATCTGGCATGTTGTCAGATTAATTTCCATTGAGCTTGGTCCAATGTTCATCAAAGTCAATAGTGACATTTCCTGGGTCATGCCAAAGGTCCAGTAATGCTCCATACCTTCCCATATGTAATCATTTAATTACCTCCCACTAATTACCTCTGCGGGGACCTTTAAGATGTTCAGTCTGCAGCACCTCTTCCTGATGCTCCCTGGATCAGCCTTTGCCCAGGAGAAGGGGACTGGCCTGACCCATGTTATAGAAAGGGTTCTACAGGCCCCTCATCGACCTGCAAGAGACTCAACAGCAAGCAAGGAGAAAATATATTTATCATTACTTCTCTTGATCAGGACCTATTTCCTGAAGGACTCTTTGGAGCAGGAAACTCTGGTCACATCTACGCGTACGTGCATGCAGGTCTATACGTATGCCCGAAGACAACCGACCCCAAAGGTCAAAGAGGACTGCTACTCTCAAAAATAATACAGGTCTCAGCTCAACTTCAAGGAAGAGGCAAAAGCAAATGATCAGAGAGAGCGAGAAAGCAAGAGAGACAGAGATAAAGAGAAAAAACCAAGGGGAAGATGATTTTCTATCAACAAAACAGCAGGGACAAATTCTAGTTCATCTCATCGGAAATGTCTCCTTCGTGTGCAAACACCGCCTGGAGCCAGCACTAATCTCCCAGATTAAAGCCTTTTAATAGCAATTAGTCCTCTCTGCACTAACCCACTGGACACTCCACTGCATATTTGGGAAAGGGGGGAGGCTGGAGGGAGCGTCACCAGCAGTTTAACTCATAAGTGCCCTGACATGGGCAAATGCTTGTCTTCCACATGCATGTCTGCACACAGGCCAGGACACCGTGGCAATGAAACCTGTTTGGATTAGAGCAGAGAATGGGACCACAACAGCGAGATCTGAGTGTTGCATGTGTAAATACTCGGGTGAGTTGGATCAAACCCAGGTGCAGGAGGTGGAATTTCAGAATGGCATCACGGCAAGCCAGAAGCATTAGCCAGCTACAGTCAGAAGCACTGACCTACCACCAGCTCCAAGGGCTATCCCAGCTGGCAACAAGAGACAGCCACAGGTAACAAGAGTCCTTAGAGCCGCCTTCATGCTACCAGCCTGCTGAAACAGCCTTGGCACTGCTCCTCTGTAAGGCACCTTCCACCGTCCCTGGAGAAAAGGAGGAGGAGGAGGGATATTTTTAAAATTGTTTTTGGTTGTTTCATCTCCATATCCTGTCCAAGGCCTCGTGCAACCTCTCTGTGAGTGTTTACAGGGAACACGAGCTGGGGCCCCATCTGGGTGCGGCAGAGGGAGAAGCTCCCACCTCCTGCACAGGGTGGGAGGGAGCCAGATCGCTATACCAAGAAACCCAGGACCTACAGAAAGGACCTCAGATTGCACACCAGCGCCCATTAATAAAATGAGCAGCTTGGCTGAAACGGCTGAGAGGGGGAAGAGGAAAGCAGAGGACACTGGTGCGAAACCGCAGTCTCTGCACAGAGACTCTGAACTTCCCAAATGACAAGCCAAGCAGAATTTCTTGGAAGGAGCCACATCAGCTGCCCTTCGAGCTATTAGACCACACAAACAGGACAGAGAAAAACCTTCCATGAGATGGCTGTAGGGAGGGGAGGGAAACCTATCCTGAGCCATTATTATCCTCTCCCCCACGAGCAGTGGGAGCTACCAGAACCCCTGCCCAACCCTGTGGTGCCCCCCACCCTGTAACACACACACGCACCATCCATAGGGGTAGTGCAATTACTATTCAGGCTGGGGGCTGAAGATAGTCTCCTGGCCCTTCTTCTAATGTAAGGTTATTGTAATTGATATGAAGGTAATTGATAATGTGTTACGGTGAATAATGTCTTCAATTTTCTGCTAAATCCCATTTTTGTAGCCATCTGGGCTCCTCCAACTGCCCCCCTGGGACGCAGAGTAATAGATAGTAATTATTCTCAAGTCATTTACTTTTTCAAAGTGTTTAGTGCTTATCTGTTTTACAATTAAAATGGAAACGACCCTGATTCACTTCCTTTCTTTTTTATTTAAATAGCATTCACACACACACACACTCTCCTACATGCACTGGAGCCTGGAGGGTGTGTGCCTGTATGTGTGAGCGCGTGTGTGCGTGCACAGTATTGTCATACAGCAACATACAGGACAGTTACGTAGTTCATCATGCCCCTTCACTCTGAGGCACAGGGAGAGTACAATGACACACCACTATGAAATACAAATCGTGTTCCTTCCCCCTGCTTGTCCCCATGGTGACGCTCAGAATGAATGCCACAAATACCCCACGGAAACACCCCTGGGAAGGGACGCATCCAGCGCACAACCTGACAGTGCAACACCTCACAACACACCGCTAAATACACTTACCTGACCTATGTCGGGGACCATACATTTCCACAGGATCAGACTCCGATCTAGAAATCGGCTGCGAGTGCAAAGCGATAACATTGCACTCCGATACTGGTAATCTGTATAAAGATAAACCTGCAAGTGGTAACAACACAGACACAGTTATACCTACAAGAACACAGTTAGGCATACAAATGCACAGACCCATACTAATGTACAGTAGATGCCAGAATACACATGTAAATAAACTAATGCAAGTTATTAAATGCACCACCAAGAAAAGCACACTTTGCACAGCAGCTAAACCTATTTCCGTATATGATCCAAACCTCCCTGGCGTTAGCAGAACCCCTTTGGGTTCTGCCTCAGCTTGTGGTGTGCAGGGTGAGAGGTGAACAAGCATATCCACGATATTCCGGGGGAGCCACCATGCTGGACTTAAGGATTACTCTGACAGTTGTAGCCTAAACCTTGGTAACCAATACACAGGAACGTCTGCAGCTGCAAACTGGCTTAGTGAAACTCTGGCAAGGTGGGCTAATAGGAAAATGGTCCAGGAACTTTGCTGGAGCCAATATTTGGGTGAGAAAATCCAACCCATTTGAAGTTAAGCTCCAACATGCAGAAATAAAGCCAGGGGAAATGCTGCTGTTTCTATGGTGGTTTCAGAAGGAATCCGGACAGGAACTGCATCACACCCAGGCAAGCATGGCCCGTAGGTCTTCAGAATGAGACCATCAGCTAATCTTCAGAGTCAGTGCTCTGCCATGCTCTCCCACCATCACCTCCATTACCAGCCTGCAGGCTGCTTTGACTGCAGCAAAAATTACCCCACCGTTATCTTAAAGTTTTTGTCTTTGCTCCAGAATCCTAAAAACACACATTCAGGAAGGTACAGGCTGGGGTTGAAGCAGAAGCTGAGGAAAGTGAAGATGGTGAGGATCCTGGGACATCTTCTGTAGTGTTTTACAGACTCCAGGTTGCAAGTACTCATCCAGAATTCAAAGATGAAGCCTTTTAAAGATGACAACATTGGCACAGGCTGCCCAGGGAGGTGGTGGAGTCTCCATCCCTCGAGGTATTTAAAAGAAGGGTAGAAGTGGTGCTTCAGGATATGCTTTAGTGGTGGACTTGGCAGTGACAGGTTAGCGGTTGGACTCGATGATCTTAAGGGTCTTTTCCAACCTTAACGATTCTATGATTCTGTGACCACTCACATCCAGTCATGATTCAGACCAAATGAGTGGTAGACATCTAAAAGAGTCCAGACTTGTGCATCTCAAGGCAGATTCAAAATTCAGGTGACTATTTGAGGAAAACCTTTACAGCACTGAATTTGGATTATAAACCAGGTCTTCCCAGACACACCCATACCCTTGGAGCAAAAACCCTCCCTGGAGGCAGCACAGGAGGAACCAGGAGCTCTTTTGCTCCCCAACTAGAGCAGTTGCTAACAGTGGCTGATAGCTCCCCAAAGGGGAGGAGAGACACTTTCCCCCTGGGGACATATATCTTACACCCTACTCCCTCTCCAAAAGCCAGGATGCAGAGCCAGGATACTTCAGCACGTGGATGAGTCAATCTTTGTATAATTAATTTAATTCTGTATGCATATTATTTTTCCCTGTCTGAACAATCAGAGGACAGCTTCCACAAGCCATGTCACCACTGCCCCAGCGGCATATAGCCAAGGCCTTCCTCCCTTCTCCCAACAAACCACTGGAGCACTGCTTGCTGTCCTTTGCTGCCAGGTGAGGGTGGCCCTGGGCCTTGAGCAGGAAGATCCTGTTGTTCTTTTGTTTGAGTTTGTAACTGTTTGGGGCTGTTCAGTTATTTTTTTTTTTCCCCCCTCTTCCCTCTCTCTGTTTCCTTTTTAATTCTTTTTAATGACTTTCCCTGATGCAATCGGCAGAGGACCGCACAGAGACTGCTTCCCCCTGCTGAGAGGGAAACAAGACTGAGGGAAAAGGGCACCAAGGGAACTGTTCACATCCTCTATTCATCTCTGCCAGCCCCTGTTCCCTGGTGACTAGCCCCACAGAGCCCAGCTGTGTGGAGCTAGCATGGAACGAAGCAGAACCTGAGCCAGGAAAATCTCAGCCGGCACCGCAGGGTCTGTGTCAGGCACGTCAAAGAAAGCCAGGGTGTCCTGACCATGAGTGAGGCCCATACGGTCCTGCCACAAGGGCAGCAGTGAGGGTGAAGGAGGGGGAAAACAGGTTGTGGTTCACATGAGTCGAGCAGAAGTCTCCTAACCATGGAGAGCAGCTGGAGCTTGGGAAACCTGCTGCTTGGAAGCCAAGGACCTTGGTAGAAACAAGCTTAAGACTCCTACAGCAGTCAAACTCCCTGGCCCAGGTGCTCCTAGGCAATGCCATCCTCTGTTCCAGCAGCTCCCCCAGCTCCAACCTGGGGATGAACTTGCTAGAAGCCAGATGGCTCTTACTCCATCTGCTCCCGGCTACTTGGCTGCATATACATGAGGGAGCAGGGTGACTAGCTGGGCAGGCAGGGGTGCAAGATGGAGGCACTTTGCAAGGAAGCAAAGTTTGCTCCAGCTGGTTGCACTGGGAGAAGGTGAACCCGGCCTCCCACAGGCTCCGTCTCGGGCAGCTGCGGGGAGCGCCGCACCTTGGCACGCAGCCCCCACGCTGCGCTGCGTGCGGGACAGCCCTGGAAAAGCAGCTGCTGCCATAGCAGGCTTTCCTGATTGCCAGGCTGCTGCTAACGAGCCATGCACTTGCCAGGGTTGCAGAGAGAGAGGAGGAGAGAGCTCTGAGCTCCCAGTAGCAGGGGCTGGAACAGAGGAGCTGGTGGCTAGTGAAAAAGCCACGCGCTCGCTGCACTGCCTCTCTGCAGGGGACACCCGTCCCAAAGGACCTCTCCCCTAGGAGGTCCCAGCTTAATTCTTAGGTTTTCCAGCACCAGAGAGGAGCCGTGATCTCTGTTGCACGGTGTAATAGTTGTTTGATAATCAATCACCTTCCAAACAGGAAATTTCAGAGCATTTCGCATCAGATACCTAGCTAGCTTTGCTTTCTGTTGGGAGAATACATACCATGTGCTATGTGTCTTCATTTATTTTGGATGTTTTCCACTGGGAAAAAGGAAAAACCTCAAAGTACAATTTCCTTTGAAGTTCCCAATGCCATTCCTGTCAAATTCCAGGCAGAGGAGAAGGATGGAGGGAAAGGCATAGATATAGGCTGGGAAAGAGCAATGCAATGACCCAGGTACTTCCCTTCTGAGACAAATACATCCAGACCATCCTTGGCTGATGTATATTCTGAAACACTTCCAGCCAAGATCCCAGCAGCTACATGGTAATCTCTACTGGTGCTTCCATGCTCTGTGAGTTAGCAAGAGCTTTTCCTACATAGTCCCCCCCACTCTAGGGATACCTGTTTGTTTCTGCTTGTTCGCAGGTGGGCACAGAAAATGGCTGTTTACCTGCTTCTTTATATCATCCATTTATACCCTGGGAAACTAAGCCTTTTTCACCCATGGCCTTCTCTACTTTCCCATAAAGCAGTTCCTTAACCTTTCCTCACTGGCCCTGGTTTCCAGTTCTATGTTCTCTCCTTGGTCTTCCCTATGGACGCTCTCCAACAGATCGACACAGCCACGGAACTGCAGCCTTCAGCACTGGGCAAGACCCCACGGCAGCGTGCCAGAGAGCTGCAGGAACCTCTTGTGTCTCAGCAGCGACCCTGGCATCGATATACTCCAGACACAAACATTTCCTCACTCTGAAAGTGCAACGCTAGTGACTCACTCTCCGTTCGAGCTGTGCCCTCCCTCCCTCCCAGCGCCTCCCATGCAGTGCACCAGTTCCTCCGTTCCTTAGTCACACAGAGCCTTTGTGTCTACTGAATATTACTTGCCTAATTTTAGTTTATTCCTCCAGCATATCAAGCTATTTTGAGTTACAACCCTGTCCTCCAATGGACTTGCAACCTTATTCCAGCTAACTGCCTCCTGCACATTATCTCCTGTTGGTTTCCATTTTATTACCAAAATCACTAAATCGAATATCGATCAGAAGTAGGCCCAGGCCAATGCTCTTCAAATATTCTTCCCTTTTCAAGGAACAGTTTTGTCACAGATTAGGACCATGTGAAGTCCAGACAGTAGTAACTAGCGTGATTAAGAACCTGACCTGCCCTGGGCCTGATCCAACCACATCCTGAATGAGTGCAAAAGAGGTATTATGAGGAGGGGCAGGGGGTGGAAACCAGCTCTGAAAAATCGGAATAGAGGTTCAGCCAAGAATGACTAATAGTTGGAAACTGGTCTTTAGCTCAAGCTGGGGTAAAAATCTGGGGAAATCCCAGGACTACACTTCCAGATGAAAAACTTGTTGACTGCCATTCCCTTTCCGACCTAATGGACTGGAAGAGAGGAACACAGAGAATCTGAAACCCTCAGCAGATTGCTTCCAGGTCTGGCTTTTCTCTTGCAATACACAGTATGTGTGGATGCCAAGCAGCAGCAGGGGAGGATCAGAGTGTTTAGATTATGTGCTTTCCTTCTGTTCCGCCATCCTACAGCACTTCATCCGGGTGAAGAAAACGAAGAACGAAAAGATTTGAGGTTGATAAAACAAGAAAAAATAGGAAGTGCATGTTGTAAAAGCTGAAACTTCTTGGAAAATGCTTGAATAAAAGTGAGTAAGATGCTGGCTTTATCAGAAGCTTTCTTCACAATATCTTAGTTAAGAAAACACATTTTCTTTTTGAGAAATACTGGAAGTTTTGGAGGAATCCTCCATTAAGCGATTCAGAAACAGCCAGAGGTACAGCAAGGAAGTACCCTGACATCATAGGAGAATGGAGGGACAAAAAACCTCAAGTGTGGAGGCTTCTCTGCAAAAATACTTAAACCACAGATTGAAATAGCAGCACCACAAAGGGTACAAGGGTATTTACAGCAAATGACACTCTTCCCTGCTCACTGCAGTATATTTACCAGTCAGTCCTCCCTTGACAGGTGATGCAATCTCTGGGTCTCCTGCAGGAGTTTTGGGGTTGCAGGCTGACAGACTGTTCTAGGCGCAAAACCACAACAATTACATCCAGATAGACACTACACAAACTCCGAGAGTTGCACAACCCCACCGGCCTGTCCAGAGGGAACAGAGACAACGGCAGCGCAAACGGTCCTTGAACAAAGCATCAGGGAGATTTGGCAGGTACCGGCGCAGTGACGTGCTGGATGGTAGCCAGAGGGTCCGTGAGCTTAAGGCTCTGCTCTGTGCCCTACAGCGGTAACCACTCGCGGCCATGGAGGACAGGGTTTTTGAGAAGCCAGATAACACATTCTTCCCTTACAAAGCAGGACGAGCCTAAAGTAACCTATTAACAGGCTCCATCACTCTTGTAAGAGCCAAAAAGGAAAAAGTAGGGAAAACACATTTAAAATTTGTACATCGATGCCTTTATACATAAATATCCGCATATAGCAGGGAGTATCTACCCACCTGTCTTGACTCACCTATGGTGTACATCTATCCACAGGGGTTTGAAGCTAACTTTAAGCAATTCTCCCACTCAATTTCACAGTTCTTTCAAATCATCAAGCCCTCCCTTCTTCCCTTTTCCCAGCAGGTTTTTAGAAGACTTTTAATACTGAAGAAAAAGCTAAAATTTAAAATTAAAAAAAAAACTGGAAAAAAACAACAAAAACAAAAAAAAATATTAAAAATTTTTAAAAAATTTAAAAATTTACAAACCCAGAAAACCCCCCATGCAATATTTCAATGGACTTGATCTAATCTGTGGGTTAGTCTGGCCTGAGATTCCTCTCCAAATTTCTCTCCTAAAGTGATAAAAACATCCTTAGAGAGCCTCTGCATAAACACCACCTGAAAAGACCACCTTTCGCCCACAGAACTTGCATGATACAAAGGAAACCATAAGAAGGCAGACCAAAGGAGAATAACATGGAAACACTGAAGCCCTGCAGGACTGCAAGCTTTGCATTCCCCAGCCAGGCCTTCAAAAGGACTCAGAAAGGGACACACTTGATGCTGGAGACCTTACCAGGCTGAGGCTCTTATCATCACTGTTGCTCTCAGTGCCCATGAGCAAAAAATAACATCAAAACATAACCGTTCTCAGCACTGCACAATGCCACAGCCCCAGCCAGGACTACTGCAGACAGCAAACCCCCCATTCTAGGCACTCCAGACCCATCCTAATCAAAACCATCCCACAGCTTTGCTCTCCTTTCCACTGAGAGCTCTCCTCTAGTGAGGAATCCCCAGTTTCAGTATATCACACACCACAGCAACAAGGCAGGACCGAGAGCAAGCCGGGAAGTCAGTGCACACATTGAGGTCTGGATTAACAACACCCACAGCAGGTGCAACTGACCTACAGCCACTCCTCCAACACCATGCAGTCAGAGACTGAAGGCCCAGGGACAAGCTTAAATAGAGCCTGTGTGCCCAGGGGTGGAGAGTGTGGGTGGAGGTCCCAGGTGAGACTGGTCAGGGTGATTAAGGCCCATCAAATGTACTCAGAGCCCTCACAAAAGCTTTGCCAAACTTCACTGGGAGTTCAGATGAAACTCAGCAAGGACCAGGAAACCTGAAAGAGATTGTTCCTTCAATTGATCAAGGTTTATCTTTAGTGTCAAGAGCTGGACCGGCAAATTTCCATCCTGGGAAGTCGAGGGGACTTCTAGAGACTGTGGAGCAACATCAAACAACCTAAGCTGTCCAGCTTTGGATGCAGTCCCATCCTTTTCCCTGTTCTTTGGTTTCCACAACCTAACAAATAGGCTATTAACACTGATTTTATGGGATGCTGTCAGAGATACTGTTCCCCAGGACTGCTTCAGGGAGAAATGAGTGGTAACCCCATGTGCCAAACTGGACCTATATGGCCTAGGATGGGTGAAAATCTTGGCAATGCCACCTGCCTCTCCACTCTGGCGGGAGGGACGAGATGTAAGGAAAGCTGAGACAAACTGCATCAGTGAATTTGTGCTCCTGCATGTCTCATTCCACCCAGCACATCCCCTTTACAGGTTCCCTGAGAGGTGAGCCCTCCGGTGAAGTACCTTCATGATAAAAGAACAGCAAATAGTGTGAACAAAAACTCAGTCTCTATTGACGCTTGTTACGACCAATGCAAATCCTCAGAGTCACGTCCAACCACTGTTAGTCTGGAGCAACATTCACAGTCCCCAGTGGACCAGTCCTGTTCAAACTCTCTCCCTCCAGTGCCTAATACAGCCTGTATTGTTCCTGGGAGCAAATCCCAGTATACAGCCAAAGGCCACACCTTCAGCCCAGCGTCACACGGTGGAGCAGGGCAGCCGTGGTTGGGAGTCACGGCAGCGAACTGAGGTCGCTGAGGGTGGGCAGAACCTCAGACAGACCAGGTCCCCCTCCCCTGCCAAAGGCCGCACATGTCCCTGCGCTCCTTCCCCAGGCAGGACAGCAGCCCGGAGGTTAAGGCGCTCTCTCTCAATCCTTTTGCCCCCGACCTCCATCCTTTTCCGCACCCACACGGTGTTGGACACACCACCCCTGCAGGAGCCAGCTGCAGCAGCAAGGTGGGTACCTCTCCTGCCCTGCTGCCATCCCTGGCTCGCCTCCTGCCTGCAGCCAGGCAAGCCCGCTCCAGCCTGCCCAGGATGGGTGAGCGGGGGGCGAGGCAGGTCGTGTATAACCCAGGGTGGGGGCTGAGGCGTGTCCCCCCCCGAGATGACTTCAGCTGCATTCCAGTGAGCCTGGCAACCTCCCACACACACAAATAAAAGGAAATGAGAAACTCAGCAACAAAGAAACTGGCAGGGAAGCCACAGAGGCACACAGGAACGGGAAAAGAGATTAAACACAGGCTCAAGAGCCCCAGCGTGCTGAGCCTTCCTCTCTAAAGCCTTCCTTTAACTTTGATGGGGGGCACAGGAGTCTTCTTTTCACTTGAAAGGGCAAGAGGAGGGACTGGATAAAAGGGATCCAGCATTATCCGGAATTGAGAGCACAAGAACGTGCTACAAAGCTTAAAAAAAAAAAAGTTCAGTGCAGGCACCCAGCTTCCCTGCATACCTTCCTTGGTGGAAATCAGGAGCTGGGATCTGAAGCTGGGCAGAGAAGAGATCAAAGTGGAGATGTTACATGAGGAAGTTTAATAAAACTTAATGCAAAGTAGTTTGGTGAATCCTCTTCCCAATTTCCTGCTCCTTTTTATTTTTTTAGCAATAGGATAATGAGTATTTGAGGCCCTGCACTGATTTGTATTGATACTATATACTAAGAGTCCATCCCAATGTATTAGACCACATAATTGTGTTTCTATGCATTAGAATAACTCATAAACATGCTATGGTGCTTAGACTTTTGGCTGGCAGTGAAACTATTTAAATCAATCCACTGCAATACTGAGATGGACTTCACCTGCAGTATATACTCCAGAATCAACAGTCCGCTTTGAGGTCTGTGATAACACCAAGTCAGAACCTTGTGCTTTGTACATCGTTTGCTGTGTGGCTTCCCATACGGAGTATATATGTAGTGGAGCTGTCTGATCATGGATGTAACATCTACCTTGCTCTTCATGCATCATTAAACCTCAAGCATTTAGCTGGATCTGGAGTGGGGAAGAAGACAACCCTTTCCATCAAAGGGATAAATTGCTTCAGAAAGTAAATGGGAAAAACCCCACACAATCCCCTCTCTTGGGATGAGAAAGGACACGATCTCCATGCAGCGTCACAGCAGTGCAAGACAACAGGCAAAGGATTTGCACCAGGCCTGAGAAGAGCTCAAAGCAGCTGTTCCTCCAGGGCTAAAGTCTTATTCCTTGGATGAGATAGTTTCTTCCTCTGAAACACCATTGGATGTCAACAGGATTGTTGGTAGACAACAAACTCGCTCCTTCTAGACACACATATCATACACTTGGAAGATGATCTTTCCTCATGTTCCTTATAGAACATGAGTTCCATAGCAGGTGGCTGTATAAGCTACCCTGTGAGGACACAGGCCTGTGTAGCAGGACTCCGGGAGCTACCCTGGAGGGCCTTCTCCCAAGCAGACATCATCCCAGGAGCACTATCTCCCAGTGAGAGAAATAGGTCTCAGTTCAAGAGCAGTCTAGCACCGTAGATGCCTGACTGAGCTTCCACATATCATCCGCTACCTCAGTAAGGGTAGGCTGGGACCATTTACACAGAACGGCAATGAAGAAATGGATTAGGACTGGGATGGTAAGCTCTGCTGGGACTTGAATGCAACAGATCTACTGGATGTCTCCTCCACTGTCTGGCCCTGACAGTCACAACCAATGCCAGGGAAGTGGGGTCCCAGCCTATCGTGAAAAGAGAGAGACACATCCTGGCATACTTGCCTGGTGATACAGTGAACCTTGCTGACAGCAAAGTTTAAAGTGCCTGGCCATTTTGCACAAAGGAGTGGGAGACTGATCAGATAGTCATGTGTCTTGCTTCAAAGGGTGGACAACAGGTGTCTGTTCACATTCTGTATCAATGATTGGTTCATACAGCGTGTCAGAGGTGTCACTCTCTCCAAGGTGTTCGAGCCAAGCTTCTTTTCCTGAAAAGAAGGGAAAAATGAAGAACAGAGGAACAAGCTTTTCTATGGGGTCTGCAGCATTCAGCATCAGATGAGAAATTTTCCTGCACCAGTTCATTCACAAAAGACATTTTGCTCCTTTTGGTTGCTTTAAATCCCAACTATACGCTGAACTCAGATGGACGGATTATTTCAAAGTCAAAGGGCTGAATTCCTGGCTGTATAAATACAATGGCTCCCCAGAGAGACTTATGCTGAATCAATGGACAGGGAACATTTTCCAAAGAAGCCGTAAGTTGGAAAGTTCAAGTGGTGGGACAGCCTTTTCAAGACAGTATGAAGTGATTAGGGAACAGCTGGGATACTTCTTTCAATTTCTGCTACTGTATCTTGGTGAGCCTCTAACCTGCGCTGGACCTAAACTTCCCCATCTGCAGAACAGAAAACGGTTCCCTGTCCTTTACGCCTGGTTCCAAAGCCTGATCTGCCCATATCCCCATGGGAACTTTCATCCACAGCAAGCGGATGCACATGACTCTCCACATTCCCATCATCTTCCTCCAGGACCCCTGTGCAGGGCTGAGTCCACCTTCATGCAGTCCCACCTCCAGCACCTCTGCTCACCTATGTTCAGCAAAGTTGAGCGAAGGGGCAGCAGTATAGGACAGAAAAGAGGAGGAGCAGGGCCTTACTTCCAGCTTAGACTTTCTACAGGATGTTGGGGCAGAGCTCCAAAACGCTCCGTTTTCCTCCCTGTAAAACAGATGAGCTGTACTTTTAACATCCCTTTGCCAAGGGGGTAACGCTTTCTCTCCCACCACTCCAGTCCCCATAGCAGCACTAGCAGCCAGATGGGCTGAGAGCCGGGACCACCCTGTTCGCGGCTTCTGAACCACTACACATCTTATTTAATCTGCAGAAATACCAACCTAAAACTGAGCTCCCTGGCCTGGAAATATTAGGCTATTGGAGCTACCCTGGCAAGGCTGTGTGGCAGTACTGTGGCATCACATCTCTGTCCTCATAGGATGTGGGCTGCAAGCTGACTCTGCTTAGAGAGAACATTAACTACACCTCTTTATTATTGAGAAGAAATTTATTGGAGACATCCCTCCCTCTCTCCAGCTTCTCCTTTACCTTCGCGGAAAAGTAAACATTTAATTTTTTTTGTTGTTAATAGATTTAATGTTCATTTGTCGGTAGCCTAGGGGCAGGAACGCGTGACATTTCAAATAATTGTTGTTTCGGGGGTATCCTCTGGAGGAAAATGCTGCAAAAGTGTGGAGAAGATTTAAGTAAATTACTGTGTCAGCTTCTATTTATTCCTTACATGATTGCCAGAGGCAGGGCTGCAAGATAACCATTAGAGGCCCAGCCATAAAACAGGGAAGCAGAATTTCAAAAAGCTGGAGTGCCATTACTGGAAAGTTAGTGTGTAACATGTTAAATTATCCCCAAAGTAGGGGGAGGTAGAAGGGGGGGAGGCACGTGTCTAAGAGTGAGAGAAAAGAAAAAGAGAGAAAGAGGGACTGTGTGAGTGAAAGGAAGAAATTGCTCCATGAGGAAGGAGTGGAAGGTTAGAGACAGACAGACAGACAGATAGATAAATAGAGGAGGAGGGAATGAAGACTAAGGCAGTCCTTGAGTCCAGCTCTGAGGCCCTGCCATGGTGCTTGCGAACCTTTGGAGCAGGGTGTTTAGTTTTGGAGTCCTGTCTGAGGGTGTTGAAGTGGGATGAGCCAGGAAGAGGAACAGCTGCGCCCTACATCTGAGGTGTTTCAAAGCTACGTGATGACTCAGCTGAAGTGGAGTGGAACTGCTCCTTTTTCCTATGGCCAGAAGAGGTTGCAGTCCTGGCAAATCCAGTTGCCTCTGCGTAACCAGCAACCAGTTTGGGCATAGTTTCCTCCAGCTTTGTCACCTTCACGTCTCTGGGGCACAACCAGAGGCTCTAAAGAGAATCCAATTTCCTGCCCATTGAGGCACCTTGGATTTTTTCTTTGCTTTTCACTTTTCTTCACTTTTTACCTCCAAAAGATATTCCATCATCCCAGTAAGAGGGAGTACTGAGTTTGGTCTGGTGCTGAGTGTAGTTCCAATCCAAGCATGACTGCTCAGCTCCAATCTTGTATGCAGGCACTTGTGGTTCCATCAGGAAAGTCCTTTGCACTGGGAAGAACAGCAGGGGCAGAAAGAGCTGTAAAAAGTATTGCATGTTCAAAAAAAAATCACCCAGAACTAACAGGGAGAAGCCACAATGCAAATACACTTGCTGGGAGCAAACTGCTTTCTACCTACGTGGTCTTTCTACAAGGGTGTAGGCCAGGAAAGAGAAGAAAGAGGTAGGCACCAAGATGCTGAGCCAGCCCACAGCATGGGCCAGTGTGAAGGAGGTGTGTCAGGACGTAGGACACTATTACCTGCTCTCCCTGTCCCGTCTCAGCCTTTGTCAGCCTGGCTGACACACCAAATTCTTTGAGGTTTACTAAGTTGAGCATGGAGGTGGGGGAAGTGTGTGGGGACAAAAGCCTCAGCTATGCCAGAAATCTCTAGAACACCCCAGAATCCAGATGCTAGCTGACTAGTGGGAAGGCAGGTCCCTCCACCCAGCACAATCAGCTTCATGATTTCCCTCATCAGACCTTTCCCACCTCCCACCTCTCAACTGTGGGTTGTATCTTTTGGGTGTATCACCCAAAAGATCAGTGAGGGGCAGAGGCAGCTCCAGCTCTACTCAAGACCATGGACACTGCTGCAAGGTGGTGCTCTAGGCTGAAAGGTAAGCAACTCATGAAAACAAAAGGAAGGAAGCCTCCCTGGGAGGAATGGGAAATGCTCAGGTTCTGACACTGAAACTAATGGAAAGGGACAGGAGCCAACTCATTAGCCATTGGGGGCAGGAGGAGATCCCGTGGAGCAGCAGGCAGGTTGTATCTGCCACGTGCAGGATTTTTGCTGAAGTGTCTCACACAGCAGAAGGATGGCCCCATGGCCTTTCGCTGTAATCAGGCCTGGTCCTTCCAGTGCTCACACAGCTCGGCCACCCCTTGGCTCCCCGCACGTAATGCCCGTTTGTGCTGCTTTGGCCTGCCCCTGCCTGTCCTGCACCAGCCTCCTCATCAGCCTCCCTCTGCTCCTGTTTGTTACTCACACTCTACAGCTCGGCACTGCCCTCTGACTCATTGCCCAGATGCTGCCGGTTCTCCTTTTCTCTCATTGTAATTTATTTACATCATGAAAAACAATTAAGTTCCAAAAAGTCTTATTTGTCCCAGAGATCCGGTTTTATCTTCCCCGGCATCCCTCTTCATTTGTTCCTGCTACTGCTTCATTTTCTCCTCCCTCTTTTGTCCAGGGCAAGCTCGACTGTGTGGGAACCAAGGGGACTAGGAGCCAAGGGGACAAACCTGGGACTAGGGCCCTGTAGCCCCAGCCTCTCCGAACCAATGGCTCTGCTCCCACCCTCTCACCCAAGAGAATGGGAGTCCAACCACACGCTCAACAATAAATAACCAGGGAGATATTTTTTTTTTTTATTTTAACGACTCACAAGGAAGACTTGCTGGTTAAATCATTGCTAACTCTCAACCTCCTCAATATTTCTTTGCTAATAGACTTCAGGTTTAATTGAAGGATCTTCTCTGGACTCTGTCTAAGGCACCATTTTCTCTTTAACCCCACCGCTCACAGCCTCACAAAAGCCAATCCATTAAGGGTCTTCATTAGTTTGAGCACCAGCCAACCACCCAAGCGGCAAAGGTCAAACACAGTCACCTGTCACAACATGGCAGTAAAACTACTAATTGTATGGGAACAAATGAGATAAAAAGATGGTACTATTATGCTATTTGATTTATTTTGTTTCCAAAGAGTCATTTAAGTCTAATTTACTTTGCAAGCTATAGAGTGGGCCTGTGTGGATACAGATACTTCTGTGAGCAAATGTGGGTGTGTACCTGTGCATGCGTGTGTTATCTCTCTCTGTCATGCACGCATATACACATGTACGCGCATACAGGGGTCTGAAATGCAGATCTAGGGAACCATAAAGTCATGGCACCATAAAGACTTACATTTAACCCTTCGTACAGGCAGAACGCCACGTGACACCGAGATGGCTCTGCAGTAGCGGCAGAGTCACACCAGCCCCACTGCTGCCAACTCACTTGCCCATGCACCACCGTTCCTCAGCATCCCAGCTGCACTCGCAACGGCCAGGGCAGCCAGTGCAGGGTCCCATTTTGGAAGGGCATTTGCTTTTGAAACCTTTTTCTTTCCCTTTTTTTTGTGCTTAGGAGGAGAAAATGGCCCACATGCCCTCTGGTGGACAAATGCCACTTTGCAGCTCTAGAATCCAAATGGAAAGCTGGAAGGGGCCATATTTGTAGGCACAAAACGAAGTCGTCTCAGTAAGAGGTTTTTAAAAATTCGCTTTCTCCCCAGCTTGTCCTGGCAATCGTGTTCTCAGCACACGTCTGTGACTGCCAACTGAAAAAAATCTGGGCTTTCTGAGACACAAAAAAACCACAGCCCAGCCATTGTAGGTGCCAAATCAACATGGCCATCTCACCAACTTCCCATTACCAGATGAGGGTATCATTTTTCCTGGAAGAAGATGTAAATGGTACTTCTTTTGGAATAAAGACCTTCTTATTCAAACACAAGACCCAATCTCAGGCAGTGCTGTCACCCTTCAGCACAGCAGACCAAATATCTGGCAGGGTCAGGACAAAATTTTCCAAGGCTTTCGGAAGACACTTAATGCTGATCACAACTTTGATATTGAATACAGTAGAGAAACGTTCAGGGGCTTTTCAAAGAACAGATGTCTCCAAGCTCATGTATTAGGGACACTGTTTTGCCTTCTTTCTGGTTACGATCAACTCTTTCAGGGCCATGCAGGGACCACAAGATCTTGCAACATACAAACGTGGGGAGACATGACCATCCCATAGCAATGAGATAGCTTCCTCCTGCACAACCAACAGGGTTGTATGACACATGGACAGACTTCATGAGTAGAGTTGTTGGGAGAGTGGGAATATTTCTACAAAGGCAGCAATGTAATTTTGTTTTTTGACAATCTCTGCTCATCAGGGAGTCATCAAGATCATCACAATCAATACTTCCAATTACGTGTTGTACAGCAAATAAACACTCATAATCAAAAAGGAAAAATATTCACTTGAAACATTTCAGAGCATTGTGAAGGCTATTTTCAAATGCCTACTTGTACAGGGAAGCCCTTTAGTTATGGTAAACTCAACTGAACAGATCTAGAGAAAACTAAGACTAGGAATAAAGAATGGGCAGATGGTTCCTGGGTGAGCATAGCTGAGGAAAGAACCTGGGGAAGATGAAAGCAGATGATTGCATGGTGACTTCCAGTGCACATAGCAGCAGGGACTACACAGCTGAAAATACAGCTAGGATATTAGTGAGATCTGGCTGGAGGGGGATGCAAGTGCCCCTCTGAAGTGGTAAGAGCATTTCTGCACACTTCTGGTTCCCTTGGCTGTGTTGGCCTGGTATGGCCCAGCCATTCAGACATGCCTGCCTCTCAAGGAAGAGTCAGGGTCACGCCTGTCAAGCTCGATCAAACATGTCCTTGTGTTCACTCCAGCAAGCAGATTAACGAGACTTAACTTGTTCGTGGCATTATGGGAGATCACATGGGCATCTGTGAAACATGAAAAGCAATACATGCCATCCCCCTCCTGTTCTGGTGCTCCCAGGGTGCAGAGATCTTCTTGTCCTACGTTTTCTATTCCTGCTGAAAACAGGGAGGAGCTTGATCACAGCTTCATGTGCCAATGGTGAGCATTTAGACTAGCCACTGCTATCATTAGGGACCTGAATCACGTGCCAGCTGTGCTTCTGCTCCCTTTTATCCTCATCTTTTCTCAGTTTGTCCCCAACCCCTTCTTCCTTGCCTTCCCCCTTTCACTTTGCTCCTGTCTCACTTCATGACTCCCCCAGTGCTGAGATCAGCCCTACCATACTGTTTATCTTCAGCAGTGATCAACATGTTACAGAGCATGCCACCAGCCCAAACCCATTAGCCCTTAGCTAACAAAGGGCTCATGAGAAAAATGTATTCCCTCAGTCTGTATTTAGAAAAAGACATTTCCTATTGTGGGTGAGAAACAGACTCCACCAAGCTTGTGATGCATCACCACAGCTACCAGCAGGATCCCACAGTGGAGCTGATTTCTGGGAAGAAGGGAAAATTAAGAAGTTTTTTGCTGGCAGTGGGTCATTTGCACTATATGAATTTATCCAACCAGCTCTAAATTGGCTCCAGAACTGGAAGAGGAAATGGAAGGGAGGAGGGCGACAAGAGCATTAAAACACTTTTTCCCATTTTGTTATTCAAAGGTTACATTTCAATTCACCTTTTCTTCTGTCAAATTTGAAAAATAATAAACCACACAGGTCTTCCTGAGACTTTTCCCCCCCCTCTCCCCAGATATTCCCATAATAGGAGAGGGTAAGTAGCATTTCACAGCTCCAGTGGAGAGCAAATTAGTTTTTCTGGCAACTAAATGCAGTGTCTCCTCCACTATGCACACGCACACACACATCGCTGCCTACAGCATTAACAGATCCTGCCTGAAGTGCAAAGCCAAGGAACCAAAAGGATGCAATGCCAGAATTAAAACTGCCTTGTAGTGTTAGCGCCCCTAAATACATGTTGCGTTACGTTATCAGCTTCAATTACCAAGCTCAACTATATTTCCAAGGAAATGGTTTCTTAATCTAGGGCTTAGGATGGCATTCTCTTAATAAGTGGCTCTGCCCTTATTTTATTTTCTCTTTGTCCACTGTTAAGTGCTATGCACTATACTCATGCGCAAACCTTTTTCTGAAGACAAAACTGTACATTTCTTTCTCCTGTGTTTTTTATCTGGTGCTCATCACAAGAGTGGTCGAGTGCTTTTCTGAGTTGAACCTGTTTATCTTCCAAAAACAGGACTTGTTATTTCCATTCTAGAGACAAGAAACTGAGGCACACAGGAATGAAGATCCAACAGCATCTGATTCATTTTGGAAACCGTTTATGCTTTCAGTGCACTTAGCTTACTCTGTGCAAGCACCACAGTTCCCATTATATTCAGCAATGACATCTGTGACTCAGAGACACATCTCAGCATAAAGCAGGGGGAAGCATGACCCTAAAAATTAGTGAATTATTACTGGGGCAAAGTGATTCATCCAACATCTCTTTGGAACCCCCCCTTTCAATAACCACACAATGAGCATTTCTTCACCAGACCCTGACTTATTGCAGGTTCAGTAAGTAAAGAGGCAGAGGCCATACAGACAAATCTCTTTCACTCTGCTCCACTCCTGAGCATATCCAGGTTGAGCAGTGAAGAAGACAGGAATCATATTTAAAATGTTTGTAACCAAAGATTTGTCTATAAGGAATACAGACAGAGATGCCTAGCAGAAGTTATCAGACCTTTACCACATTAATGCTGACCACAATGTGAAAAAATGTGCTTTTAATACTATTGTGACTGGTTTTTTATGTGAAAGAGGAGAAAGAAGACATTCTTAGCTTGGTTTTTCAACATATAAGAAGACTACATGCTGCCCTCCCAAGTCCAAACCAAAAGAAAAAAGACCAGGCACCACACTGTCAAGAATAATTGGCTGTGCAAACACAATTTAGAAAGCAGCAGATTTGCAGAAAAGTATCTTGGTGTGGTGATGAATCATATCCATGAGTCAACTATGTCAAGCTTTTCAGGAAAAAAACCCCAGCTATTACACCAAGATTATGAACAGCAGCATCCTTTGCAAGACACATGAATTACTCTTCTGACTATAATCTACCCCAGAAAGGCCTCCTTCGGTGGGCTGCTTTCCATATGGGGCAATTTAAGCAACATGCAAATTTACTCAGGACTCTGAGTCCTCAGGAGTGGGGAACAAATGATCAGACATCTGTGAAGATGAGATGGGAGGGAAGACCAAAAGAGATAGAATTGAGTAGTTGAAAAAAAAAATTGAGGAGAGACACGGCAGCAGTTTACTAGTAGGTGAAAGAGGGAAGGAATAAATTTTTTTCCATGTCACTGACAGATACAAAAAGAAGTTACGGGCACTTTGGACACCGGGAAGAATGTTAGAGGAGTAAGCACTGCGACAGATTAGCCTGGACAGAGGAGGATGACTTCACTGGAAGTTTCTAAGGACAGATTAAACAAACACCTATGAGAATTCCTTAGATAACTGTGATCTTTGTTTGGGAACAGAGGTATAGGCTAAAGATCTCCTGAATAAAGCTCAGCCCTCATCAAATTCCAGCACTGTGGTCCAGAGCATGGGATGCTAGTTCTGCTCAGAGCAACAAATAATATGACATTGTTTAAAATTATATTTTCCCAAAAGGTATAAATTAGTTAATAAATGTAAAACTTCAACGGAGCAAACACCAAACCTGCAGGATCTGAGACCATGTGGTTAATATTTGACAAAATCATAAGTAACAGAAAATAGGGACTGATAATGAGAAGTTTGGGCAGATCCTACCAACAGCTGGTACTTTGTCTCCTTTGTAAGTCAAGAGATTTGTACTGATTGAAGAAGCAGCGACTTGTGGAGCTGATGAGAAAGTCCTGGAATTACTTTTCTTGCAAAAGTAGGGATTGGTGAAAACTCTGGCTCAGGGCCAGTTCATCCCAACAGTCTCCTGAATTCTAACCTGATTTTTTTTGTGTCTGTTTGCAGCCAGTGGGTCTCTCCAGACCATGGCCTCTTTGATGTTGCAATGTTACAGACTGCCAGAAAGCTCTGAGAACCTCTCCACTCATCCCCTCCAGTGGCACCCTGCTCGGTCCTCACGGCACACTCTGCCACAGCAGGATGGGATGCTCCTTCTGGCTGCTGTTGGCCCCTGAGGCGCTCGATGCTGTCAGCACAAGCGGAGGCATGGCTTAGTGGCCCTGCCATTAGCCACCAGCCTGGGAGCGGTGAGTGTCTCTCTGCAGAGAGATCTGGGCAATCACCAACCATATGAAGTTTAACAAGGGAAAGCATCAGATTTTGCACCTGGGGCACGGCAACCCTGGGTGTGCACACAGGCTGGGGAACGAGAGGCTGGAGAGCATCTCTGCAGAGGGACCTGGGGGTTCTCATTGATGGCAAATTGAATATGAGCCAACAGTATGCCCTGGAAGCCAAGAGGGCCAACCGTGTCCTGCGGTCCATCAAGCCCTGTGTTGCAGCTGGTCAAGGGAGATGATTGTCCTGCTCTGCTCCGCGCTGGTGCAGCCTCACCTTGAGTGCTGTGTGCAGTTTTGGGCGCCACAGTATATTAATGATATAAAGCTGCTAAAGAGTGTCCAGAGAAGGGCCACGAAGTTTGTGAAGGGTTTAAAGGAGAAACCGTATGGTTCGATCAGCCTAGAGAAGAGGAGACTGAGGGCAGCCCTCATGGTGCTCTGCAGCTCCCTCCCGAGGGCAGGAGGAGGGGCAGGGCTGGTCTCTTCTCTCTGGTGACCAACGCCAGGCCCCGAGGGGATGGCAAGGAGATGTGCCAGGGGAGGGTTAGGCTGGGCTTTAGGAGAAGGCTCTTCCCCCCAGAGGGTGGTGGAGCCCTGGAACAGGCTCCTTGGGGAGGCATCACGGCACCAGCCTGGCGATGTTCAAGAAGCGCTTGGACACGGCCCTCAGAGACACGGCGTGCATTTGGGGTGTCCTGTGCAGGGACAGGGGCTGGGCTCGGTGGTCCCGCGGTCCCTCCCGGCCCCGGCCGCTCGACGCGGCGGCGCCTTCAGCACCGCGGAGAGCAGCCCCGGCGCCCCGCCCCCCCGGCGGCGCCCCGCCCCCCCGGCGGCGCCCCGCCCCCCCCGGCGGCGCCCCGCCCCCCCCGGCGGGGAGCTGCCACCCCGCCCTCGGCTCGTTACCCCGTGAAAACTCGCCTCGCCCATGATTTATTCGAGCTTACCTCTCCTGGGCTGGAATCTATTCCGAGGAACCACTTAAACCTGAATGATAACTGATTCCGAAACAGAACTCTAAAATATAGTTTAACCTTGCACCAGTTTTTGATCTAAAATGATTATATTGAATAAAGGTGTTCCTACCATTCATTATCTCAGGGGAAAACACACATAGCTCCACATTGCTGAAAGGAAACTTCCTAACATCATTTTGTTCCCATTGTAAATGGCACCAGGTCATTAACCAAGCTAGTTAAGTAACTCACCAATTTCCCAGCCATCCTGCCGACCAGAAAACCAGCCTGTTACTTGGGTAATCAGATAATTGCATTTTACATTTTCAAATAACCCTTAACAAGCAGAGACTAATTAATGTCCATAACACCCCAATGAGCTATGAATGCCTACTTCCATCTTAGAGCCAGGGAAACTGAGGCTACAAAACCCAGCCAGGGCAGAAGAAGAGCTAGAAGAAACTTGTGGTTCCCAGCCCTGTATTCACTCCATTCCCAGGGAAACACATGAAGGGTACTTTTACCCGTATGATGAAGCTACCAGCAACCACCGAATCATCAACTAAACCATCAGTCAGCCTAATAATTAGCCAATTAATTAGCAACCACCCAAAGCAGATTCATTTACTCAGGCTCCATGTAACACTGCACTAGCAGGAAAGTTGGATGGAGGAATCTAAACAAGGAATGGAAGAGCAGAGCTTTACCACACACCAGGCCCTGGCCAGCTTACAAACAGGGAACAGTGGTCAGCTTCAGAGCCTAGCACTGCAGCTGAGTTTCTCAGTGGCTGATGCACACAGGCCCAGGTTCCCAGGTCCTGGACCAGGAGAAGGGTCCCAACACACTTTCCATGGGGCCAGGGGCAATGCAGGCCCTTCACTGGGTACAGGGAGCAGGCAAAGTTCCAGCTGTGCCTTCACACACTACTACTGAGTGGTCCAATTCCAGTGTAGTGTTGGGAGCCTGGTAAAAAAGGAATCTGTCTTTACCACAGGGTTGGTGTATTAGACATCTTCCTGTTCAAGACCTTCCCGCTAAATCCATTTTCCCACCTGTAGACTGCCAATCACAGGATTCCTACTGAACCGCCAGGGACATAAGAATATTGAGAGCAGGGAGGGCATTTTCCCAACAGAAAATGTGGCAAAGCAGGAAAGCTTGGGCATTTCCATTCAGAGTGGCTAGGGAATACCAGGGGCCCAGGATTACTCACCCAAGCAGTCCGGAGGCCAGAGAGCAGTTGCAGTGAAAAGTCAAAAGGTCTGTATGAAAGATAAAGGTTTTCTTTGCAGGCAAAGCAAAGTGAAGCACCTAGAGGGAGTTTGTGGAGAACACAAACTGTTATTTTAGGGGGTTTATTATTGTTGTTGTTGTTGTTGTTATTGTTATTAACCTCTGGGCTTACAGGGGGAAAAAAAATCATAGCTCCAAAGACCACTCTATCGGTTAGCCAAGAGCCCTCAAATGTCCAACTAAAAATTTGTGGGTGGGTGTTTTTAGCATACAGTAAAAAGGAAATAGCGGCTAAATTTATACTTAAAGCTACTTTAGTTTCTTAGCCCATGCCATCAAGGAGTGAAAGACTAACTGGTAGCACTGGGAAAGAAGTTTTAACCCTGAAGAAAAGTGGGTGAAAAATGGAATCTTATGGCTATCTTTATTTAACTTTTCTTCACCATTTGAGTGATTTCAGTACAAATTTCTTCCAACAGAGAAAAACAATTAAAGTCATATGGTTTCCGGAAAGACCAAGGCCATACCAGCAGCAGTTCTGCAGGACAGAGCAGAGAGTACAGTGTTGTGTGTATTCTGCTCCCTCCTGAAAAATCAGAGCGAATTTTTCCAAGTGCTTGTTGCAAAAAGATACTTTCTGCACTAATTAGCTTAAATAAAACATCTTGTTTTATTTAAGCTAATTAGTGCAGAAAGTATCTTTGAGCAGGCTTGAAGATGTAAGTCCAGGCTCATAGAACATGATGTAACTACGCCTTAACCATTTGCAATCCGCTAGCTGAGCACTGCAACCCACTTTTAGCCTCTCTGAATTGCAGAGCAAAGAGCCACCGTAAGGGTGGTGGGAGCTGGTTCATTTTGCCTCCTAGCTGGGGCAGGCTGCAAGTGGGGCTCCTGAGCAGCTACGTGGGCTTAGCTAATGGGAGATAACTCCTTATGCTGTGATGCACTTGCAATAGTGACACCAAGTATTTGCTTTAGGCTTACCCCTCATGCTAATGCCATTAAAATGGTGTGGCTCAGCAGTTCCCAAAGGGATTATCACGAGCCTCCATTTGAGGAGCTCCTCATTTGACCAGCCCCTGAGCTGCAACTTGATCTGCAGAATGGGTGTTAGGCTCACCCATTGCCCAGTGGGGACACCCCCACTCCCAAACTGCTTCGTGTTATGGAAAATCTTCAGCCTGTTTTGCAAAAGGGAGCAAAAGAATATTGATACAGACTCTCTCCCTTTTTCCAGCCTGCAGAACTGCCAGCCGGTCTCTTGGGAAGCCCAGCGATCTCTCTGCACCTCCAAGGCCCACAGAGCTGTTTGTCCATAGTGCATGAGGAGCAGGCTAGTAAGGAGGCCGAGAACCACGAAGTGGCCTCCTGCAGCAGAAAAACCTGTGTGAGGATATGTGAAAAATAACCCTGACTTGCTAATCCTAGCTGTGAGCAAACAATTAGCAGGAAGCAGAGGCAAACAGGAAAGCTGATTTAATTATGTGACACTGATACAGCCAGTGAACTGGAGGGGAGGGAAGGGGGGAGGCGAAGGAGGGGGGCCAGGGATGTGGGGTCAAAACAGTTTGTAAAAATCTGTTTCACAAAAGCTGTTGTTCCCCTCGGGGCAGAGAGAGATTACCGTGGCTCAGTGTCTATCAAACACGGGAAGAGAATAGGGCCAGGGGCAATGAGACAGCTTCCGAGTATGAAGGGCCCTTCTTCTTCTCCGCAGCAACCAGCAGCCTGCCAAAGAATTCCTGTAAGCTCTCGGCGGCTTTGTGTGCCTGCCCCGGCTGTGGGCAGCACTGCAGCAGGCCTGCCTATTGTCGGCAGGGCTCAAAGGGAGCAGGGGAGAGAAAAGGGGAGCTGGGAGGAGGAAGAGGGCTTAAGGGGGCTTGTTGTTATCAAAGCCACAGAGGTTATTGTGCTGGAGCAGAATCACGCTGCTTCTGAGCCCCTTCAGTGTGGCTGTTAATGGAGGCGCTGCAGGGAGACAGAGGGTGGGATTTGCTCCATGTAAACTCGCCGGGGTCTCCCTCTGCACACACTTTGCTTGCTCACACCCGCTGGCTCAGAGCAGTGCGGAGGGAGGCAGGTGGCCCTGCGCCCTCCTTTCCCATAGCCACCGGCATCCGAAGGCACCTGCCAAGGGAGCTGGGCTCACGTACCCTCCCACGGATGCACCTGCTATGGCAGAGTCACGCACACGCAGGCCGAACGCCCGTGCTTACACAGGCGGATGCACCTACCGGCCGCTCGTGGGTTCAGAGGGAAACACACGCACGTCCAGGTCTGCAAAGGCAACGGCTCGTCGCTGACGGCATCTGCAGCTGGACAGATAGACACACCCGATGGCTAGTACGCATACCCTCAACATCTGGGTGCAAGTCCTTAACCCAAACACACACAGAGTCAGATGAACCCATGCACAACAGCGTGTAAGCCTGCTTTTCCTGGCATGCACAAATGAGAAAGTCTCGAGGCCCTGTCTCAGAGATCATGAGCCCTTGGCAGAGGTAGCAGAAGGGATGCTAAGCCGTGTTCTTTTAAAAGCTTCATCTGCAGCACAGGAAAGGAGAAGCTGAAGGCCCCTGGGGAGTGAAAGCCTCAGGAAGGGGCTTGTGAGCAGGGGTCTGTTGCCAGCAGTTTTTTAAATACTGATGCTGTGTGTCAGGAACTAAAAATCTCCCAAAACACTGGGCTCCAAACACCCTCCAAAGACCCTGATTGACTGGAGGAAGGCCCTGGTACTGAAACTAGAGCATGTCCCAAGGGACCGCAGAGTCAGGGTGGAAGCAGTCAGACCCCATTCAAACTCTGGCCTGACTTGGATCAGGGACAAGTGAGCACTGACGTGAGGCAGTGCCCAAAGCCCGGCACGTCAGTCCCACAGGCTCCATGAGGCATCCAACCTCCTGCTGTGGGAACCAAGCCATCACACACGAAATCACAAAAGAAACTTTTAATGGACCAGAGCCTCTATCTCCTTACGCCCCAAAATTTGCCCAGGTACCAACCAAAGCCCCTCCAAGGCACTGTGCCAGAGGGAGATTTCACATGCGTATCAGACCCACAAGCCAGGACCTTGGTGGAAGCGGGAAATCCCAGAGGCCTGGCCTACTTCTTACTCTAAGCTTGGCCGTAAAAGGAAATCACTCTAAAAAAAACTCAACAAAGCCTCCTTCTTTCTGGACCAGGAAATTTTCTTCGTGCTCCTGAAAACCAGGTTGATAGAAGCTTTGCTCCACAGTGGCCAAATCCACACCTGACCACAGCTCTGGTCAAAACAGCCGTCACCCGCTGACCATGGGTGGTGGAGAGCTGGTGCATTACACAGCAGCCAGACCCTCTCCTATTCCCAGGGTGGCCGCACTCACCTGTCCCAGGGAGGTGACTCACCCTTCAGCCCACTGCCGACCCACCGTGCCGGTGCTGGACGTACCCTGCCCAGGCTCCCAGAAACACTCACGTGTAAGAGACGCACGCACGCACACATGTGGGGTGACAGTAATTCAGCTGCACCCAGCAGCTTCTTCTTTATCCCTTCCCCTCCCACCCCCACCCCATTGCCCAGCAGATGCTGCTGAGCCAGCCTGGGAAGGCAGGCGGGGAGCTGGGAAGAGGCATGAAGAGGTACCCCAAGAGGGAGAGCAGCAGCCTCTGACAACCCTGGTACGAAAAGTAGGGGGGCTGAGACTGTGGGGGAGGGGATGGAGGCAAGGCAGGGAGGGCTTCTCATTGTGAGGGAAATTTTATTTTTAACAGATGCTAAGGCAGATGGCACAGAATTAACAGAAAATGGGAGAGGAAAAAAGAGGAAGAACATTACTGGCTCCAGAGAGAGTGGACATTAAAAAAATAAAGAATAAGGGAATGAAAACAAGTTTAAGTACTCTCTCCAGAGGAGGGGGGGAGGGAAAGCGCGAGGCAGAGCAGGGACGAAGCAGCGTGATAATAACCAAAGGCGTGAAATTGCAAAAGTAAAATTTGTGGCACTCGGGAGGGGCTGATAAGGCCCCAGCTTCATTGCAAAACTCACTCAGAAATTACTGATGTGATGTTTTAGCCTTTATCATTAATAATAATCGAGAGTGGGGAGTGGGGTGGGGGCGCCTGAAACAAAGAGGGAAAGAAATCGCGTGAGCATCTGAAACCTGGGGAAGGAGGAAGAGGCGGCAATGAGAGAGCTGGGGGAGAAGAGAGGAGAGGAGAGGTACGGGGGGAGAGGACCACAGAAAGGGGTCCAAATGAGGGAGAAAAGGGACAAGAAGGGAAGGGAAAGCTGAAAAAAAGAAAAAGAAAGCGATGCCAGCCAAGAAAAAAGAGGAGGAGGAAAGTGCCAGAGGAGGAAGGTTAAAGGACATGAGGAGAACAAAGGGGAAAGGCAGGCAAACAGGAATTGGGGAAGAAAACACCAAAAAGTAAGAAGGGGGAAAAAGGCGGCTGCAGGGGAGGAGAGCGCGAATGAATGGAGAAATTATGGCAGAGATGAAATAGTGGGAGAAGACAGACTGCAGGACAGGGAGTAAGAGAGGGGGAGACAAAGAGATATTGCCCTGCCGCTCTCCTCCCAAATTAATCGAGGATACATCAACCCGAGCCACTAAAACAGAGCTATTATGAATGGGTTAGTCACAGGTGGAGTTAAAGGCCTACAGAGGGATATTAGCCAAAATTGAGTGGCTTTTAATTTCTTTCTAACGAGAGATTGTGGCTGGGGAGCCAGACACTGCCTCGGCTTAGCTAGGCCTGAAGGCAGCTAAACACGGGAGCCGGCAGCTTCCCACAGCCACGCTAAACCACAGGCGAGCTGACCTGTGTGGTACACGCAGCGAGGTGGAAAAGGCACACGTGAGCCGACCTGCCCGCTCCACGCGATGGCACGGCACAGCGGCGCATCACGGCACGGGGACACAGACGACAAAGCTGGCAGGGACCCGCTGGGCCGCCCTGCCTCCTCTCCGCACCAGCGCAGGACTGTCAGATGACAGACAGACGGACAGAGTTCCAGTGTTTTGCAAGCCGTCGGCGAGCCGGGGGGGGGATTCGCCCTGCCCATCAGGGCCTTGATTTTTACTGGGAGGAAGATCTCCCTGCACTGCAGCCTGCTCATTGCCCTCCTGGAGAGACTGGGGAGCTTCAACACAAGACCAGGACATCTGGGTTCTATTTCTGGCTCTGCTGCTGGCAATTCACCACATTTCTCCATTTCCCCATCTGCTATCTGGGAATAATGCAGCATTGTTAAAACTAAGCACTTAAAAATGATTAATCAGACCATCTCCCCATTCCAAAATCATGAGATTGGTTTAAAAAAATCGTGATACCTTCAAGAAGGATAGGGCCACGTGCAGGAGGCGGCCCGTGCCTTCAGAGAACCCAGTCTATGGGACTCTCATTTCCATGCTTATCTACAAGATTTAGAAAGAGGTTTCTTTCTTTTCCTGAGCTTAAAGCTGACAGTTCATCTGGCCACATGACGTTCAGGTGATGTGGGGAAAAAAAAAAAAAATTTCCAGAACTAGTAATATTAGGTAACATGAAATTTTTCCCTCTAGAGCCATGTGCAAATTTTTCATGAAAACCTCTTATTTCCCAAAGCGTCGATTCAGTAAAACCAAAGGGAGGGGTCAATTTCTAACAACTCTCTCTCCCTGAAGAAATTTCGGGGGAGGGGGATGGGGACGGGATGGGGGGGACAAACACAAAATAGTTGTGGAACCACGGCAACATCCAGCTCTGACATTTTCTAAACTAAAACATCTGCTTTATGATTGAAAATTACTTTTAATTTTTAAGTTCTAGACCATTTAGGCTTAAAAGGGACTTTCAAATGGTAAAAAGTTGCACTGGGAACAAAATATTTCATTTGCTCCAATACAAAATTTTGGGGGTAGCATATAGGGAGAGGGAGGGTCAGGATGAGAAACAAATTACTCCTTTGTGAAAGTATTACATATTTTTACTTCTTATCCCATTTTGGGACAGAAGTAACTGCAGTTTACATATTCTCATTTAAAAAAAATATATTTTTCCTGCCTAGACCCAATTTCTATCTATATGAGGTGTTTCAAGGACTGCAGATAGTATGTGCTAGGTATTCCTAATTTATGTATGTATTGTATCCATTGCCTGAGTAACTCCCACAAACACTTTCATCTCATTGCTGTTCAAACACTCTCACATCTTCACTTTTTCCAAGCTGAACCCAGGCTTGCTTGTGATGGGGTGGAATTCACTCAGGAGTGGTTGTGCTTTCAGGAGAAAGGCACAAACCAGATGAGCCGGAAAGTGCACGTGACCTCTGAGCCAACACACACTCTTCTGCAGAATATAAGTGAAGGCAGCAGGAAGCACTCCTGCAAATCAGGGCGAACTCGCGTGCAAGTGGCAGAAGCACAGTGATACATGTGATCATACAGGTGGTGCTATTTATGGAACATGTATCACAGGTGTTAAGTCATAAAACCCCACAGAAGCTGCTCTTAGCGCATGGAACGTCACATGAAATCTGGTAACAACCGCCATGTCTAGTGACCAGGAGCCACATCTGGAAATCACCTGCTAATTCATCTGAGAAGAACTCAAACTTGAGAGAGAGCCAGTCTTAGTGGAGAGGTAAATCTGTGTCACTCATCTGGGTCTTACTGACACTTGAATGGAGAAACTTTACCCTTCTAATGAAGGAGCCTGCAAAGAGAGTATCACCCTGTGCTGGGGGCCAGGGACCTAGAGGCAGGGTTGCTGGGGTTCCAGGCTCAGCTCAGCTTCAGCGCTTTGTCTCCAGCTCCACCAGAAAACCAGAGCAGCTGCCAGGTGTCTCTGGCTTGGGGCTTTCATTCATTTAAAACACTGCAGGTTATCTTTCTTTCGAAGACACAAGAGAAAGATTGTGTGTGTTCTTCTCTTAGTCAAATGGCGAGTTCAACTGGGAGAGGTCAGCAGTGCTGGAGGCTGGCTTGTCCAGCTTCCGAGCCTCTTCCACATCTCCAGCTGGAGAATTTCTTGTCCGCTCACTGGGAAAACAGTCCCATGGCGTGAAGTTCAGCCTTCAGGGAAGATTTACTTTCTCACTGAGGTGATCTTAAGGAATATCTTTATAGTGAACAGAAAAACAATATCCAAGGGTGGAAATGTTCCAGAAGATGGGGGAAAGCAAGCATAAGTGATCAGAGCACATGGAAAGTGCACAAGAAACAGAGAGGAGGGGGACAGGGCCCCAGAAATCAAGCACCAAATAATGCCAGCGTACGACCTTACTCAGAGATCTCAGACTTCCACACGCAGGTTTCCCAGCTCACTCCCTCATGCCCTGGCTGAGCGTCCAGTGTTTCCTGTTGATAATTCTTCTTCCTCGTCTGTCGGCACGGAGCAGGGACCATTCCCCGCCGTCATGAAAGCCTTTTTCAATAGGCATCGTCCCCCCTGGGCTGCCAGCTGAGGCCGCTCCCTAGAGAGCTACACCCCTCTCAGAGTCTATTAAAGCTCAATTACCAAGGGCTGACTGGCCTTGTTGTCTGGCAAAGGGAGGTAGGATGCTCCTCTCCCTCCCCGGGTCAGGGCTGCTTTACTATGGCCTGGCCAGCTCACAACTATGTGTCAATTTAATAAGATCAAATCGAGTGCAGAAGGTGAGGGGAGGAAGGCACCGAGAGGAAAAGCTGTAAGGTGGCAGCCCAAAGCCGGTGGTGCCTGCCTAGGCAGGCCTGGCTGGCCCGGTGGTGGCAAAGGGCGCGCTGCTGATTTACACTGCAGGCACAATGGAGCCAGCCAGATTTACGCCAGCAGGGACCGCCTGGCCTCACAGACCCTGTCCCACCAGCACCTTCCCATGCTAGCACAGCACGGCATCTGATCCACTGGTGCTTTCCCAGGGACCAAAACCACTCTCTCCTACATGTTCCACTTCTATCACCACACTGTTCCCCTGGAAGTTATGCATCTCCGGCACTCAAGACCTGGCTTTCCCCACACGCTGGCAAAGAGCTGTCATCAACGCCAACACAAAAGTTTCCGTCAGGGATAAATAGTTTCTTTCCCACCTACACCCTCCCTCCTTGGATGTGTCTTTTGGGGTCTGAGTCCATAGATGGAATTATACAAATAGATCAGTCATACAGATAGCAGTCGTGTTTCATTTGTTACTCAGAATCCTTATGGGCAAGGAAAATAAGAGAAGCTGAAAAAACGTAAAAGCATTTATTTCATTCCTCATCCCTTAAGGACCCATGTTTTTCAAAGCTGCTCACATCAGCGAAGAAGGTGGGGGCGAGGGAAAGGAGGACACACTGTTACGCTGAAGGTCTAACTTTGGTTTAGCATGTTTCCATCATGGTCTGCAGAACTCATCGTCACACAGACATCAAGAGGTAAAAGCCTCAGGTGCCTCTGGAAAGCATCCTTTATCCTCATCACACAGGCAAGGAAACTGAGGCAGGGAAGAAGCCTGGCAGCCATTTACAAAACCTCTCAGAGGTGTGCCTGAGAAGCGGAGACAGGCGAAGCAGGGTCCCCTAACCACCAGGCTGCCTGTCTTCCTTGGTACACTGTGACACCTGCCACCAGCTTCGGAACAAGGCAACAGAAGAGAAGCAGCTCATCAAATGCAAACCATTCACAGGCATCACAGAATAGACACTCAGTCCAGAAGGGTCTGCATAATATCCCATCTCCACACTGCAAATCACCTTAAGACAAACTTGAGACATCTGGTAGGAGGCACGTACCCAGCACATTGAGTCACAGGGCAAGCATAGGACCTGCTAAAACCTCCCCTATTCCCTGTTTCTGGCAGAAGTCATGATCTGTGGGAATACTCTCCAGAGCTCCTCCTGAAAACCCATCTCCGGTGCTGACCGGGGAGAGCGGGATGGAGCAGCGCAGGAAAAGACAGATGGTCCGGTCTCTCCAGCCCGCAGGTGCACAGCAGAGCAGGGCTGGCACGCTCCTTGTGCAGCCAGGAGACAGAGCTCTCTTGGGTGCAGAGGTGAGCTGCCAAGAAAATACCCGAACCCTAGAGCTTCTTCTCTCGCCTTGAATTAAACAGAGCATACCAGGAGCATGGAGCAGCGTCAGGACCTGTCCAGTTTCACAGGGGGGAGAGGAAGCATGATTTCTTCAGCCAGCTGTGCCAAGCCTCCAGTTTTCTGCCTCTTGGCAGGACTCCAGAACATCCCTTGCTCTTCTGCAGTGCCTTCCTTGATGGGGCCCTCCAAAAAACTTCTCTATTTTCTAGCCAAAGCAGTAAGGCCAGCAGGAACTAATGCTTTCTCACTCCAGTCAAGTATGTCACTTCAGACTGGACAGAGGAGAGATGTGGGCATTTGAGCTGGTAAAGAAAGCATGGCCTGGGTAAATGTCATTGCCCATGGATGGAGTGGAAGGGGTGGGGGAATTGATATATATTCCCATGCAGACTGGGCACCAGGGATGATGGTGACATCTGTCCTACAGACACTAGTTTCACTGGGATCGGGCCTCCAGGGTACATTTTCCAGGGCGGCCTGGAACACGTTCAGTTCCCTTCAAGGTAGCAGCTTGAGGATGCTATGGCAGCACGACCAGATCCCAAGGAGAAAAAAGGAGTCACTGTGTGCCCTGTAGTTCACACGGGCAGTCGTATCCGGAGGTGCTGGCACCTTGGCAGCGCTGCCACGCCGGGCACCACAATACCCCGGCTCCTGGACACACATGGCACACGCAGCCCTGAGACTTGAGCTAGGCCTGTAAAGAGGACACTGCTGTCACAGGCCCTTTAGACCTTGGCAAAAACTGGGGTGCTTGCTGCAGATGCCTCCTTTCCTAGTGGGCCTTTTGACACTTGCTGCTTCTTTTCAAACTTAAGCATCTAGAACCATGACATTTTCGGAGAGATGAATTTGGAGGGGGGGCTGTTGAAGGGCAGAGGTTTAGCTGTCCTTTAGCGGAAGAAAACCTAACAGATTCAACAATCCCAGAAGGCAATAAAAATAAAAAGAACATTACACTGAAGCCAATTGGGATTTGTTTTGAAATTTATTGGCTTTGGCTCTAGATGTACTGAACAAAACCTCCCAGCAAAAAAACCAAGCCAAACCTTCCACCTGCACAAAGAGCACAAAAGGTCCCACATGCGCAGAGACCGGGGTGGCAGACACACCGTGTCCGTTTCCCATCCAGAAGAAGCCCAAAGTGGATCCCTGCAGTCCAAGCTCAGGCTCATCCACTTCAGCCAAGAGGAATTGTGCTGGGCTGGTGATGCAGGGAGAGCTGAACCTTCATTCAAGAAAAGTCTTGGCTTTGTGCTGCCCCTGGTTTAAAACCTTCAGAGCCGCAGAGGTGAATGTGTTCTTGCTGGGAAAAGAGAAGGGGTAGGGCCAAAGAGGAACAGGTCAAGCCTGCCCCACACTGGTGAGGGAGACCTCCAAGGAGACAACAGGCACCAACAGAGCTGCCCAGGTTTGAGCAGTCCCATCCCTGGCGTACTGAAGCCCTGCTGAAAAGTGCTTCGACTTGCCGTGGAGTTGAGCAGTGGCTGGAAAACTCCGGCAGCACACCAGCGCAGGCTCTGCCCCACGGTGCAAACCAGGCAGGCAAGGAAAGGCAGGTGACGTGAGGTGGCTGCTGCTACCCAGCAAGCTGGTGGAATAGAAGGACTAAATATTCCCTCGTGTGCTGCCCAGGCCCATTGCTCCAGCTGCCTCCCACTGAGGCAGCAGGATCTGACACCACAAAATCGCTTTATCCCTGGCACTGACATCTGACACAGCTAAGCCGGGCATCAAATTTATACCCGACTAAAACCATGGCACGATGCGCTGCCCAGGAAGCCCTGTGTGCTCTGCTACTCGATGGAGCCTTAAGGCAGCCCCTTTCCAAGAGAACCAAGGAAAAATTTCCTCCCTGCCCCCATCCCCAGCCATCGCTCCCTGGAGCTTTACACCCAAAGGGCCACAGAGATGTGGGGGAGAGATGGGGACACAGAGAGGATCTCCCGCCAGAGACTCAGGGGGAGGTTTAAAAAAAAAAAAAAAAAAAAAAAAGGAAAAAGATGGAAGAGAGGCAGTGAGCAGAGGCAGAGAAAGAAAAAAAGAAAAAAGGAGTGGGAAGGGAGAAAGTGAGAAAAAGAGAGAGAGTGAGAAAAATGACAGGAGCTGAATTTTCGGCGCCCTCACTTTAAATCAAGATAAAAGACTGAAATGGAAAATAACAGTCCAGAGAAACCCCTGGACGGCTTTGGGCGTTAATGGAAACACATGGCTGAAGGCTGTAGTGTTGTCAGCTTCCCCGTGCTCTGACATTCCTTTCTGATAATCCGGCCTGCCATAAAATTAGAATAGCAAATACCTCCTGACAAAGATGCATGTTTCCCTCTATTGTGCCATCATAAAAAAAACTCCGCTGGTGACTCGAGGAGCCGCAAACTTCAATTTAAATTTACAGTGCGGCGGAAGGAAAGTGATATGCACTCAAAAATTTTAATAACCTATTAAGTTACGACTTCAATTTCATTTTATGAATATTTTCCTTGGGGAGCAGTGCTATCACAGAGAAAGATAGAAATTTAAAAAAGATAAATAGTGCCATTAATCTCCAACATTTCTCTTCCATTATCCTTGAAAATTAGGAGTTATTTTTGTTCAGATCTTCATGTAATTAGCTCCCTACACTTGATTCACTAGCCAGAAAATGACCATGTTCAGAAAATTAAAAATTTGTCATTAAGTGGAATTTAACATAATATCATTTATCTTTATCTATTCCCCAGCTGACAGCAGGAGCCTTGGAAGTGATACAGGCTTCTGTGTCAGAGAGTAGAGGCAAGTCCTCGACATGAGAGGGAGAGCGCAGGAGTGTGGGGGGGAGGCTGTAAGGATGTGGGAGGGTAGCGGGAGAGGGGGAGCGTGTGAGACAAAAAGGAAGCAGGAGCTGGAGTCACGGGAAGAGGGGGAGAAAAGGAGGAGCAGGGCACGGGACAAGAGGGAGAACGTGGGAGGGAGTCGGAGGAGCAGGGCAGAGGGCCAGGCAGGGCGAGGGGCAGAGCGGGGAGCAGGGGGGGTGAGGAAGAGGAGGGCAGGGAAGGCTAGTGAGGTAGGGCTGTCCACTGGACTCAACACAGCAGAGCTCAGAAAGGGCCACCATGAAGCCAGCTGGGTGTTGCAACAAGAGCAGAATCGTGGGCCTGATGAAATCCTGACCTGGCAGGACCCCCGAGCATGGTCACTGGCTTCGGCTGGGCTGGATGAACACCAAGGCACAGGTTTCCTGCCGGTGGCTTTCCCTAATCCTTCACCAGCCCCAGCCCACCAGTTCCCCATGAAACACAGGGCAGGACCCAGCAGAAATCCTCACCAAGGTCAGAGAAAGACATAAAACCTACACTGATCACAAGATCCAAATGAATATTGGATGCCAGCAGACCTCCTCACCTGGAAGCATTTCAGAGTGATCCACTGAGTACCCTCCATCAAGTCATTACCACCTTGTACAGAAGGGAAACTGAGGCACAAAACAGGTCTTTGACTTGCCCAAGGTGGTGAGACTGGAAGCAGGGCTAGCACCAGAACACAGCCCAGACTGGCAGATGCTCCGACACCTGCTGCTCGAGCTCTTACTTTGTACTCCCTTCCCTCAGCTAATCCTGTGTGCACAGGAGGGTTGCGGCAAGTCCAGCTCTCCAGCATGGGCTGAACTACAAGAAGCCTTTTCAGCTTCTGAATCCCTCCCATGGACTGAAAACATTAGCCTCCTAACCATCTCATTTAATCTCTGTCTTTCCTACTCTCAGTGGCTAGATCTAATAAAATATCTCTCTGAAGAAAATGAAAGAGAAGAGGTGGAAGGAAGGAGAAGAACACCATAAAGCAAACACTATGGGCAGGAGCTATTTTAAATAACTGGCTAGCTAAAAAAGCCAAGGACATTAGCTACTCAGCAGTTCCATCACAAGCGCTTGTTCTATTTTAAGTAAATCTCTTTGCCTCTCTATTCGGGCTTAAAGTTTGAGGATTTTTCCACTACTCCCAAAGAAGTTTTGGGGAGTTTTATTTAGCTGCATTCCCTTCTCCTATATCTTGATTTTGAAACTTTGTGCGTACATTTTATTATTACTTTGTTTTATAAGTACAATAAAGTTGGGGGAGGAAGAGCCATAAAGATTTGCACTTCATCAGAAACAAGTTTAATGACCTTGCACTCTGCTATGTGCAAAATGTAACAGATTTTTGCACAAATATCTACTGGACAGTGCATAGTATATTATAGGTCTGTACAGTAAGAGGGCATAAACCAGCAGAGGAACATTCCAGTGCAGACAGTTATCACCATGCCCCGTGGCTGTGATTTTTAATGCAACCTAGGGAGTTAGGTACAAAAAAATATCTCACACCATAGCAGTCTCCCCACAGGTTCCTGCAAGGCACAGTTGGTGGCCACAAAGTACCAGCCCACGTGCATCAACCTATTTCTTTCTACCTATAAACAGATCAGATGGGTTAGGGTGACTGTGCTCATCCTGTAGCTGGAGGTGTTGAAAGTACCTCAGTGCTACAGCAAACAACAGCAGAGCTGGGCACGGAACTCAACTGTCCTGCCTTGTTTCGGTGGGCAGCCATGCACTGCCACCTCTGAAGCTCCTCACCACCAGCAATGCTGCTTTATGGCTTGGGCAACTTCTTTATTCTGGTGCACACATAGCCAGAGCCAACGGCAGAGCTGGATAAGCATTGGTCTGGTTACTGGTTTTCACTATGGCTCTAGATCAGATCTGTAGCCAGAGTAAATGAAAGTAGCGCCTGGAGCACTTGCCACAATGGAGTGGAGGGCAGTCTCTAGGGGTCTGCTCTAGGACCCATTTTCTCATCTCAACTCTGCTGCAGCCATGGACCTCTCTGGTCTAAGGGCTGAGCGTAACATCTGCCACATCACTGCAGAGCAAACTCCCTCCAGCCAATGGTCTGAAATGCCAAGAACCGCCTCAATTCCTTCAGTGGGCCTCCTCCAAATGGCTGGTTGCGACGGTCTCCAGCCTGGAAGGCCCAGGCTGGAGAGGAGGAAGGCTGAGTACATAGGCATATGGGGGAGGTGTTGTTCTCAAACCTTGTGGGGCACCTCTCCATGGCAATACTGATCTTACCCACAGAAACTCCCGTGAAACACTTCCCTCTGTCCATGCTGGGGCCGGTTCCTGACCACTGATGGGGGAGATCACTGCTCTGCTGCCCAAACCTTTTTGTTGTGCATCCCAAGCATGCTTTTTCCACCCTGGCTCTCAAACGGTCCTTTCCCCCCAGGTCTCCTCCCTCATGCCCTCCCACTTAGCCTCATGCTCCTCCTCTCCCATCCACACTCTTCCTTTTGCCCTGTCCCTTCATTTTCTCTCTTTGCTCTCTTTCTGCCCTCTCTTCTCCACTTCTTGAGCTGTTTGATTCATGGTGGTCTCAAAGCAGAGGCTAAGGCCCCTTCCTCTCTTACCCACTCATTCTACGATTTACCAAAGGGCCTTCACTTTGTTCCCTCATTCCTTAACTCAGTAGTTATCCTTGCTGCTCCCCTTAAAATCAGCTCTGCTCCTCTTTCCCCCCCTCTGTCTTCCTCTACGCACTTCAACTCTTTTTGATACCCTTACAGGTTAAGCCAGACTGTTCTCTTCCTCTCCCTCCACGCAGCCCCTGGCCCATCCCCTCGTGCCTCTCCCATCCCTTTCTCATGCTCCCCCCCTCATCAGAGCCTCAGCGCTGCAGCCTTAAAGCAGGATAAATGGATATGGATATCGTACAATAAAACCTTCAGAATGGAGAGTTTTGTGCAAGTGAACAGCAGCCAAGCCTGAGAGACTGAAAATTGGATAAAGGGATTAAAACAGTAGCACATTAACAGGAGATTTAGAGTGTAATAAACTCATTTCATAATAATATGTGCGTTGGGGCTGGTAATAAATCATCGCGGGATCCCTGCCTTCCGCGGTGCCGGAACGAGGCAGTGACCCGAAAGCGGGGTAGGATTTCAGCGAGATGTGGATTAATTTCACAGGGTTCTTGGCCAGGAATAGAGCGGCTGTGCCATTGCCGTACAGCTGCTGCTGCTGCTACTGCTGGCTTTTTATTTAAAAAAAAAAAAAAAAAGAAAACACAAAAGGCAAACAAATGAAACCAAAGAAGAGGACCTGCCAACACCACCTGGCACACGTGTTGGTGGAGGGGTGGTCAAGTGGCCTTCACCAGCACAACCCCCAGAGGCCAAACACCACTTCTCAGTCACCTCCCCAGACAACGGGCCTGTCCCCTTTCCATGCAGACTTGTGGGGTAAAGATGATAACACAGCAATAGGAAAGAAGCCAGTTAGACAAAAATTCCAGGCGAAGTCACCACACTAACGGTCCAAACAACTTTGCTTAAGACACTGAAGTCAAAAGAATGTACCAACCACATGCAGTAGATGTACCAGCCTGGTGGGTAGCCCAAAATACAACCTTAGGACAGGCGGGGATGCGGAAAGGCTGAGACCTCACTCATGTCTGCTGCGCAAAGCTCATGAAAAGTTACAAAAGAGATGAAGCCTCAGACCAAGAAAGGGAAGAGAGCAGCAGGTTGGAATGTTCCCAGAGAAAGAATACAGATGGATCCAAGCCATAATGCAATTAGGTGAGGCAAGGACTTTGCAGCAAGAGGTAATAAAGGAATAAAGAACAGGAAAATGCAGTACAAGTGTCCTGGAATAAAAAACAAAGGGCCTGAGGAGGCCTTGGGGAGATAGGGACAGGTTGATCGTATCTTAAGGAAGACTGGGGAGCAAAAAAAGCTTCCCAAGAGAGGAGGTACTGAAATGTTCATAACAATCAAGGCACTGGGTCCAGATGACAGGGGTACTTGCCTCTACTTCTTGCCACTGTAGTCATGGAGCTTGCCTGGATGGTGAGCTCTCAGGGGAGCTCCTGCCTTGCTTTACCATAACCCATAAGAGTGTGGTCCACTATCTGTGAGAAAAATATATGGAGACACCTTGATGTTCATGAAATTGGACATGAAAACAAGAATCTGTATTGAAGAAAAGACAGGGTGGGCCAATCACAAAGGAAATTCTCTAAACATAAGCCAAGGCTAACCTGGCACAGAGAAGGGGAGGGTGAATTGAAATGAGAGAAAGGGACATTGTGAAGCCTGAGGAGGGAGTGAATGGCCACCAGGACAAAACTCAAACCTCAAAAGGAGACTTAAGTGCTGAAGACCTACAGATTCACGGAGAACTGTCTTTGGGGTAGCCCTAGGGTTAGCACCACAATGTTTGTTTGGTCAAGGTCAGAGACACAACTATGGACTTCCCTGAAAATATTAACCTCTAGGTTGTGCTACTCAAATACAGCGGCAACAAAAAGTCACCAGCTCACGAATCAGCCATCTCCCTGTGTGAGCAGACTGAGGATGTCCAAACCAAAAAACGCATATAAGTGTTCCTCAAATGGAAGCCTAAGCCTTGCAAGAAGGCTGCATCTGAGGCAGAAGGCTACATTCATGTGCAAGTTTTCTTTATGCATGTGTGGTGGCTGCTGACAACCCACCTACTATGCACAAATCCCTCAAGGAAACCCTGTTTCTTTAACAAAGAGAGTTTTGCAGCATCATGCAGGTGTGTGCAGATGACACAGCAAACACCTATAACTTTTACAGGACCAGACTGGGAGGTAGGTGATAGTGGTATGTCTCAATTTTTAAAGAGGTATTTGACATCACACTGAAGGACAGATTAAGGGAAAATGCAAAACAAGGAGAAAGGCAAGACTGCAGTAAAACAGGGAAATAAGACTTAATCGGACAGAAGGGCTGGATATCTCAGAACTGCTTGAGACTCATTCAGTCAAGGGACAAAGAATGGGCCCCAGCACTGCTTGGAAGGTCATGCCCATGGATCTCCAAGAATAACGCAGAAGAAAGGAATGGACAAAACATTGGGTCCCAGCAGACTGTTGCCTGAACTCGCAGACTTCTTCCAAGCAAACTAAAATACCGTATTTACAAAACGTTGCAAGGTTTGGATAAAAGCAAAACATTTCATAGCCATTGCAGGGCAAAGCAATACGGGCAGCCAGTACTAGGTTGACGGCCCAGCTCTCACCCCACTCCAAGAGAGGCCACCAGCATGGCTTGTGGGCAAGGGTCCTGCACAAGGCAGATAGTCCAGCCTGGGCTTAGGCCAGCTCCTGGTCACTGACTGACACAGACTGGAACAGGTCTAACAGAAGTTACCTCCACACCAGTTAAAATGACCACTTGGGATGGAAAAGGCGTATGGCCTTGTTAGTCTTCTGAATCACTCTGTGCTAGGACTCGATTTTGATTCTGCCCTTTGCCCCTGCATGCTCAGAGCACGGATTTATCAACCATACCAGGTCACTTTCTCTCCTGCTAGTTTACATCAGGCAGCTTAACTTCCACTCAGGAAATTCTTATCATGTCACTGGAGACTTTCCTATGCTCGCACCAGACATTTTGATTTCAATGAAACTACATTGTGTTTCAAGGAAAAAGCTTCATAAAAAATACTCTCACCAGTCCAGTCCTCCCAGTCACCTGCTTCACACTGTTCCTGGAGGGTTAAGGGGAAATACTTATCGCACACCCCATGTTTGTGATGAACTGCTCTAGTGCACAGCACTGAGCTCAGAGGTTCAGCCAACACTGCAGACAGTCTAAGGCCCTAACACCTACAGCTGGGGTCTCATTGCCTTTATGTATCCGACAGCAAGCAGCTGTACTATAAGGCAGGGGTTGACTTCTTACGTTTCAGCATCAGACATGACAAAAAACAGAACACCTCTCATAGTGATTTTTTTAATCGCTCAGAAGGAAAATGTGCAGTAAGCAAAGGGTTGGGGAATTTTTCCACAACAGAAAAATAACTGATTTAAAAACACTTTTTGTAAAAATACATTTCAGAGATCAGTTCCAGACTGTAAAGGCCATTTTTGGCTAATAAACACAGGAACCAGCAGATTCATGTTTTGAAAAATGCATTGGTTAAAACAAACCGAGTTTTAGCAAGTCCCTTAAGATAAAAAAGCAACCTATTGAAGAATATCCTTCAGAAACCAGAAATTTTACTCAAAATGTATTTTGTTTTTTATAAACACTGGAAAATGTGGTCAAAAAACCCAGTCAGGTCAGCTTGGCTGTCAGACCACAGGAGTGGGAAAAAGGGTAGGAAAAGCTCACTTTGCTATTAAGAGATGATCCCAGCTCAGCAACAGTGGAAAGATGGGAGTCCCAAGACTCTGCCCAAGGTGGTCAAACAGGGCACACAAAACTACCAGTGGTACATCACCATTACAGATGCCCACTGAGAGGTGACAATCCCCGAGAGAAGAGCTTTGAGCCCAGACCCCTTTCACACGTACCACGTAAAGAGCATGTGGCCCCCATGGCAATTTCAACCCGATGGGAGGGCATCGCAGCGGTAAGCAGCAGCAGCACTGCTGTTCGTCTAAGCTGGCTTTCACTCATTACCATAGCTCTTGCCACATCACTGAAGTGTAAATTCACTCAGTAAATCATACCGGCTTCACCGTTGCAAAATAGTACTCAAGAAGCACTAATAAAGCTGGAGAAATTGGATTTGCATTGAAGTCAACCTGCCACTTCAGCTGTCAGTCACTGCCGATCAAGGACTGTAAGCCCCATCCAAACAGAACTCCCCAGCAGCAAACTGGCCACGTGAGCTTGGGAAGCCACAGAGCAGAGGTGAATATACTCAGCACAGGGTCTTCATATTCCCTCCCCACACACACACACACACCACAAGAGCCAACAAGACCGATTCCTGTGTGAAAATAAACGGGTGGACAGTGAACCACAGCAATAAGTTATTCTGAATAGCGAACTACAGAGCCAAGGGGCTGTAAAGCACCTTGATCTCTCTGCTGCTGGATTCAAGGGAGGTATTTCCTCCCACACCCTGACTAGATGATATTTAAGAATAAGAAGAAAATTCCAGAAGCCTTCCAATCAATTCAACAGACCATTTCAGCTGGAAAATACAGGTAGCTCTGAAATACTCTGAAAATGCTGAAGGACCCAAGTTCAGTGTCCTCCAAACATTACTTTCTGGCTATGAGTCAAAACTATTTCCTTTGGGTGAAAAGGGACCATCATTAGAAAAAGGGCTGAACATGGCTAAAACAGAAGATGCTCTGTCTTGGTTAGATGTAAAGGCGTAGACTGCTCCAAAATGACATTTTCATGAGAAAGGAAAAGAATGAGAGAGACAGGAAGAAAAGGGGTGGTTTTTTTTAAAGTTTGGTTGGGGTTTTTTTTCATTTAATGAAAAACATCAAAAACCAGGAAAATCAAAACAAAGCATAAGAGATTTTTTTTTTTTTACGTGAAAGGTTGTGGCTGTTTCACAACATCCCCCTTCCTTACTAAGATGAGAGATGAAACTAAAGTTGATCCATTTCCCCACAGTTGGGCCATAGGTACAGTGACCTGCAGCAGTTCCAGGGCTGCCCCATTTGAGAGGCCCAACTTTCAGGACACACTGCAGCTATGTGGTTGTGAGCTAAACATGCCATTGGGGTGTTTGGTTTTGGGGGTTTTTTGGTCACAAAATGTCATTGCAATGCAGTTTCATGATATTGTGCTGGCCAGAAATCACCTTAAGACAGCTTAGTGGTATGACATGGTACATTGTCAACAGTAAATCTGGGCTGGGAGGCAATACTCCATTCTGGTGCTGATCATTGAAGACCTCAGAATTAATTAAATGCCCACTGCTAATCATGCTACCTGGCCTACAGACAAACCACCTTGTTCTGTAACCTTCTACGGTTTTATTAGCTGAAAAGGCTCATATTAGATTGATCTTTTTGATGGGAGGCCTCCAAACCATCCACTGTTGACAGAAATGGCACGGCTGTATTCAAGCGCTGACCACATTCACAACAGACTGGACCTGGGCAGTTCTAGAAAGCGCTGCTCAGGTGAGCCCCAAGCAAAAATCCTTTATTTTTGCAGTCATGACACTTGCCACATGTTGGAAAGACCAGCCGCATTTACCAGTGTGACATTACCAAGTCCCTGCAGGGACAGTTCCTCCCTGTTTAAATTCCAAGTGGACAGCAGAGGTGTCTTCTTTAATCCCTGTGCAAAGGAGTTATTTAACATTTCCTTGGGAGTAAATGATTGTAGGCACAAGCAAGTTGCCTCACTTTGGCAGAATAATCTATGGTGCAAATATGAGATCAGGAACAGTAAGTGAGGCAGAAACTCTGCAGAAAAAGCTCAAGCTGAACAGGAATTATCCGTGCAAAGGAGAGTGGGGAATTCTCTAGAAGTGGCCACCCACCCTACAAATAGCTGGAGTAAAGGGTGCTCCTCAAGAAAACGCCCCATCACTTTGCCAGTAGTAGCAGCTCATGGTAGTAGCTTGCCCATGTCACATCACAGTCCCATGGACCTGCAGTGCTGGAGCAGAGGCTTTCCTGCTGGTTGCTCCTTCCTGTCAGATGTCAGTCCATACCACCATGGGCCATAGTACATAACACAGCCTATGGTCAGGTAGCCATTCATCACATTTACATGCCTCCTTACTTTTGATCCAAAGGCCCAAGCTTCCAAGGCAGGCCTTCCTCACTGGTTTCACTTGTCGGTTAGCTATAAGCTACAGTTAAAACTACAAGCTACAGCTGTAGTTCCTAAGTCCTTTATCACTTTGCCTTGACCTTGTGCATTGCAGGGAAAGAAAAGGTAGTTTGGGTCAAAACCAAGAGTAATAGATGCTCTGGAAAATCCAGTACACAAATCAGATTGGCAACAGTAGGAGGTTCGTCTGAAGCACGCAAGGGTTAAAGTATTTCCTTACCCAGCACAGCAACTCACAGTTCAGAAAGCATGCTTCCCTCAGGCCTGCACGGAGCATGGCTCTGAGAGACGGACCTGCCCTGCCAGACGTGCAAGGACCTCTCATCAGGAAAGGAGAAGGCAAGATTCACAGTGCAGATCTGAGAGCAGAAATCGTCAGTGGCCCTGTGCGGCAGCTGTTCTTCCCGCTAGTAAATAGGCTCAGCTCACCCTGACTATCTTCAGAGCCAGTTGCCTGATGCAAACACCGTAATGTTTTGCATCAAGGTCTTGCTTCTGTACTATTCACAGTGCTGGAAAAGGAGTTTCCCAGATCCCCCCCCAGCCTTTTCTATCTGTGCATTGAGCATGGAAGAAAGCAGAGTAGAAGATGCTGAGACAATTTTTGGGATGCACACCCCACTTTCTGAATTTTCGTTTAAATGCTTCCTTTGTCAGGTTTTTGCCCCCTTCTCACTGATGCTCTGGCTAATGATGTTGCATAGAGGAATGAGAGAGCTTGTGTTGTCCCGCAGACATCTTGGGTGGCAACATCAGGCTTCCCACCAAAGCTCTGCCCGAAGGTCACCCACTAGTTGTCTGAGATAAAAATTGCCTTCTTTAGAATTCAGAATTAACATGTGTTTGAGATGAACATCGACAGCTCACAGCTATATTACACCTTCGTAGTCTTCATTCTACTTTTATGCTATTCTGGATTTATAAGACTGGAAAAAGTTAATTTAACCATCAATACGGGCGGGCTCTCCAAGTGTAGAAGACACATATAAATGGCGTAGATTTCATAGCCGACTTTACACCATCATCTCTCATAATCAAGAATGTAGCCCATGAAAGGAGAGGAGGTAAAACAAAGAGGAAATTTGCCCTGCACAATATTGTGGATAATCTTATTTATGGGAAATGCTTCCAGAACCAGTCATGAGTTGGAAAGCCACCTCCAGCCTCAGTTTGACTGCCCATGGACAGGACGCAGCTGTGCAGTGTGGCATCTTGAATCATCAAGTACATACAAAAGAATTCAGAAATAACCTGGGTTTCACTCTTTCAGTCTCATAGCTGATTTTCCTCATAGTTGCCATCAACATTGACTGATGGGGAGCATGATAAAAGGCAAATATTTCCAACTGAGGAAGGAATCTGCCAGATCTCCAGTTCACACAAAGAACTCTTGCGTTGACTTCATCTTCCTCAGATCCAGCTCCACGTTTGGAAAGCCATTCTTAATAGCTCTGCTTTTAAGCTGTTCAGATAAACACTATGCATCCTGCTGCTTAAGAGTAGTCAAGCATAGCATTAACTTCAATACTTCAGAGTTCTGTGCTGCACCTACCCTGCGCCAACACCTGCTAACACTGGGTGAACACAGAAGAGAATACATGTAGACAGGGAAGACCCTTGACACTGACTGCATACAGACATGGATTGCCTCTGCTGCCGCTCGTGGTTTCTGGGGAAGATACAATCAGCTACAACCACAACACCAAGCGTAAGTGGGACTTCTCTTGAGCAAAATGAGGTGTCTTCCCTTCAGAAGTTTAGACCTCTCCAAACCCTTATCTAGTAGAATCCAAGCAAGAAACTTAGAAGCAAGCAAGCATTTCTGAGCCTCTTATCACTGCTGTTGGGAAGACTAACTGCAGGTTTTCCTCTCCCCCATAACTCTTTCCGTGACTGTCAGGTCAAAGACACAATGACTTAAATTAATATGCCCCTGTTTCTCTCATTCTACAACCATGTCTATCATTGGTCTCCTCTCCTCTACTTATATTACATCGACATGATGGTCTTTACCCATTTGGAAGATCTCCATGGCCAGCTATGTAGATTGGAGAGTATTTGCCAGTAATGGGAGTAATGTCCAGCTTCCAGTGCTTGTCCCAAACCTCATCTTTAAAGTCCCACAGGAATAGCAGAAGACCACCAGAAAGCAGCTGTGTTTCACAAAGACTGTGCTCTATTGTTCCCTAAAGGCTTAGAGAAAATATACTCTCCTGGACCTCTCAAACACCCTAGAAGATTACCATCCATGTTTGTAATAACCCAGTATTCCAGCTAGGGATTTATTTTGTTCTCCCATCTCCCATTTTTGGGTTGGTTTTTTGTTTGTTTGTTTTTAAAAAAAAAAACACCGAAGAGCATCACAGCATAGCAGCCACCACTGCTGCAGCAGCTCCGTGCAAGTCACATCAATTCCATTCCCAGGGGTGCAAACCAATTTCTCTTGTTTTTCCGCCCGTCTCTCTGGCTGAACCTCCAGCAGCCTTCAATCCCATTAATCCAAGCACTGCTGGCGATGACGAAGACTGATTTCACCAGCAAACGATCAATTTGTATCTCCCCCCCTTTTTTCTTTTTTCCTTTTTTTTTTTTTGGTACGATGTACAAAATATCATGAAAAAGGCGTTAGTGGTGATAGTTCCACAACAGTGAAATAATAGAGTAATAAGGCAATCCACTTTTGACCTTGCAGGACAGCTAATTCATCTACCCATCTATCTTAATTATTCCCTGGGTTACAAAAGAGAAACTGTACAATTCATTCATTCCACGGTGACAATTCCATTTTCCACCCCCAGTAAAGCACCATCCTTTCTCTGCAGTGATCCTGCCATAGACCACATCAGCCTACTCATACCAGCCCACATGCAAACCATCATTAAAGGCCTGATCCGAAGCCTGCTGGAGTTGACCAAGCCAGACCCTTGCTGGCCCCAGTGCGCTTTACTCCGTGCCCTTCCACACCTTACCCCCGGTTCTAAGCAAAGAAGAAATCAGCCACCTTCATAAGCCATATCAAAAGCCTCAGTGGGACATCTGGCAGAGCAGACAGGCATTCAAACAGGCTAACTTTGTGCTGGGAGCCTCATCTTCTCAGCTTTTCTCTCATGTTGATGGAAAGAAGGTATTTTATGGAAAGGTGTGTATAGTCTCAGAAAAGTCTATGAGATATGAGAGCAAGATAGGAGCTCTGAATTTGGAGAGCACATTGTGATAAGGGTACAAAGAAGACATAGGCCAGACAGTGAAGATGATTAAAACAGCATCTCTGATGGCACTGCTCTAAGTCCTGTGTATCATTTGCTGAATATTAATGTGGCCTGGAAGTTAATATCTGAGCTTCAAATACCACCTTATATCCATGCAATCTGATCTTTCTGCTGTTTCACCTTGGAGGTTGAGTTCCACACCCTACCCATTTCTAGGCATGGCATCTACAAGTAGACTGTTCATGACTCTCCAACCTTCAGGGAGAGGCTGGTGTGAATGAATGTCTCCCACTGTTCTCTGAAAGAGCCAGGGTTAGTCTTTACCTCCAACAGGAAAAGGGTCTGTTGACATTTGCAATACCAGAATTTCAAAAACCCCTCACAGCCTAACAGCTGCGAGAAGTGGCCACAGGAGAAGGTAAGGAGGAAGGTGGTTCAAAGGAGAGTAGTGGCAACTGAGGCAAATTCCACTGACTCTTGGTTGTTCCTCCTGTGAGTTAAGGTCAAACAAAAGCAGCAGAAATCCCCATAAGGGACAGCTGCTTCTGGTCAGGCCTTCTACTGGGAAGAGTCCTGGCTGCTGATATATCCTCAAAGATTTGCACTTTCCTAGCATCCCACTTCTCTACAGATGTTTTTAAGGTCATCTTTGGGCTCTACAGGTCACTCAGTTCCTCTACTCAGTGTCTCCAGATCTCTTTTGGACTTCTGAGCAAGCCAGACCTTTTGCCCCTCCTCATGTCTCCCTTCCATCACTTTACTCGTACTATTCAAGCTTGTATCTCTGCTTTCCAGTTCCCAATTCCCCTTATTTAAAATATATGCAGCGCTTCCATTCCTCTGTCTGTAACAGGTCATCTTAGCTTGATTTCCTTTCCTGCCTAGTTTCTCCACCTCTGTTGTGTTTGTTTCCAGTCTGTGCTGCCCTACCATACCAAATCCATTCCCTTTTTCATTCCCACCATCCTCTCACCTCCTAGATTCCTCTACTTGTCCCACACAGTCCACGCTTTTGATTCACATTAGAAAGGTAACTCAATCTTCCATCAGCTTCATTCTGTTGATATATCTTCTGCTCCCTTACCTCTCCCCACTCTTACCTTCATTTTTCCCTTCTTAGTAAGACCACTTTCTGTTGTCTGTGCCCCGTTATCTCACTGACCTACTCTGCTTCCTCCTCCCCATAATCCTCTTTGTCATGTCTAATCTGAGACTGAAAACTCTTGAGAGAAGTGAGCATATCTTCTTATGTGAAGTTTGTACAGTGCCTTGTAAAAAACTTGTACAGTGTACACTTGTACCGTGCTTTGAATGAATATTTTTAATGCATTACTAACATGAAAGTACCACCGTGGGTTCACGTATTCCTGAGACACAGATTGCTGCAAAAAGCTAAGTACATCAAGGAAATATCAGAGCTGCTTGCCCTTTTCTTACAGTTTACCACTAAGTCTGCCACACCAGGAACAAGATCCTGGGCTAGAGTGTAAACAGAGAAAGACGACAATACCCTACGTCTCAGAGAGAGGAACTGGAGCCTAAGGTCAGGCACACTCAGGGAGGGAAGGGAAGCCCACCCCACTAACACTAAATACCCAGGACAGGGCATAGATGTATTCAGACCCCTTAGCACAGAGGTGCCTACTGACACCGGCTCCTCTGAAGACCCAGAGTTAGTAGACAGGAGCTTGGCACAGAAATGTGGGTGGAATTTAGGCCAACTGAGTGCAGCCCAGGATGCCACTGAGCAGTGAAAGTAGTAAAGCAGAGACCCCAAGGCAGAGCCTGGACCAGCAGTGCTGCTTCGCTGCCACATGTATCCCATTGTGCTCAGTGCCTCGGTGTGTTTCAGTAGAGCCTGCATAGTATGTCCAGGCTCTTGGGAAGCAGAAAGTGAACACAAACACAATGGCTACAGTGAATAATATTGTAGCAGGACACAGATATCGTGTGTGACTGGAAGGATTGGGAGCAAAACAAGATGATGCACAGGCATAGCTGACACAGGTTGCTGCAAGCTGGAAACAAAAAGCTAGCCCAGCCCATACCATAAATATCCCAAGTCCCAGCAGAGAAGCTGTACAGTGTCACAGTGCAGAGTGGTACATAACTGGTTTTCTGGTTAAGATATTGACTACCAGCTGAGGAAGATGCATTTCAGTCTGACACAGGTTCCCTCATTGACCTCGGTCAATTCATATGAGGTGTTTAAGTCCATCTTCACACAGAGGAGGACCACAGTCGTCTTGGCGTTGTCTAGACAGGATAACAAACGTCCTGTTTGTTAACGTGGCATGTGCAGTCTCCAGCATCCACAAGACATTCACACTCTTCTTCCACAAGACATTCTCTGGTTCCTTGAGGTTTTGTCAGGTGTCTCCCTGACCGCAAGACCATAGAGTTTTCCCAAAGCAACAACCCAACTTTTGCTATTTCCCAGAAACTTCTGTTCTTCCCAGTTCCCTCTTTTTGCAGTATTTTCAGTAATCCTGTTCCTTCCCCTTTTCCTCTGAGACGGATCACCATTTAACTAAACCCCTGAGAGTCCGATCCTCCTCTTACCTTCAGCTGTCTTTAAATGCTATGGCTGTGAACTGTAAGGCACTCGTACAGGTTACAGGATCACAAAGGGGATGGCCCATAAGCCCTGGCATAATGTGATTTTTTTCGACAACGCAGAATTCACACTGGAGAAGTTCCTTTCGCCTCTCAAGAATTAACCTCTCTGCACCCCCTGCTGTGCTGGTGTTCATGGTATGCAGGAACGTTTCCCACCTCAGGCACAGTTACTAGCCTCTATCCTGGCACTGTATATGGAATACAGCTAGGCAGCTGAATGCTTTGATCTTCTTGATGGCTGGTGCATGTACAAAGCTTTTGGAGTCATGTACTTCCTTGTTCCCCAGGAGAGCAAAGTTTCTTGCTCAGCTGAAAATTAACTTCTGGGGTTGCACTTACTTCCTCTTAAATGGCCTGCAAAGCAGTGCTGAAAGCAAAGTACTACACTCAGAGATCCCACGACCGACATTTCCCAGGAACTCTTCAGGACAAAAGAAGGGGAGAAAAGCAAGGTGAAGGGAAGAATAAGGAGAATGGCAGTCCTGGCCAAAGACGATGTTTCAGAGGAGAGGAAAAAGGAAGAGTGAATGAGAAGGGAGTGAAGGAGAGAAAAAGGATTGGAGGGAGAGAGGGACCAGCAATAATAAGGTCATTTGTTACAGGAGCTACTCCTAGTCTGTGTGTATGTAACACAATTTGAGCTAATTGTATTGCCCTCACTTTGGGGACGTTGCTGTCTGTCTCTGAAGCTTTTTCTAATTTCCCCCCTTAATGTACGATTTCAGAATCTTTCATTCTAATGATTTTAATGCAATCAGCAAAACTATGCATGTAATTGTCTTTGGCACAGCACTCGCTGGAGTGGCACTCAGGGACAGCTCCCTGAACCCAGGACTCCGGCAGGAGAATGCAAAACAGGCCTGTTTTCAATCACCGCGGCAGAAGGCAGCCGGCAACGTCTGCGAAAGGCTGCCGAAAAAAAACATTTGTCGGAAGACAATGACAAAAAAGGGGGTCTCAGCTCGGTGCTATTCAGAGACAATTTGTAAGCACGGCTGTTGAAGTCGATCCAAAGGCTCCGGAACAGCTGGAGCTTTGCAGTGATTGATAAGTGCGCCCAGGAGAACTTCATTTCTGCCTGAATGAAGACAAAAGCCCCGCGATGCTGGGCGGATGGGTAATGTCACTATCATTAAGTAGTGAGAGTGGATATGCCAGACCTTCAGATGGGGACACAGTCAGGGCTATGAAGAGAGGTCAGGGCACCCTCCCTTCCTTCCCATCACCGCCAGCTCTTTCCCCTCCCTGACTCCCCCCTCTACACACACACACTTTCAGCACAAACACCACCTTTGCTAATTGTAGTGCCCGTAGAATAGAAGTTTCCCTATCGTATAAGTACCACACCATAGGTCTCTCCCTCTCCTCTTCACAACTGTTTTGTACACGCTCCTTCCAGACCTGCTAGGGCTGGTTCTGCCAGTGGATGCTCCAGGCCATCCAGATGCACCTTGTCCATGGATAGTGTCGCTGTTGCTCATGATCCTAAACTCAGAAGACACCACCCTTGAGAGCCACCTTTAGTACCCACACTTGGGTGACTCCCACCAAAGGCTGCTTGTCTCCTTCCTCCCTGTATTGTTCACCAATACCTTCTAAAACCCAAAGCCTGCATTTCTGAAGTCAAGTCCAGTTGAAATTTTTGGGCAACCCTGTGAAAACAGTTAGAGCATCACCACAAGAGGAGAAAGCACATGAAATACAAAGCCAATCACAATGCAACTGAACTAGCATCTATGTGCTTTGCACAGTATCTCATCTGTCTTAAGGCTTGCCTGGTTTTGGATATTTGCTGACATGGTCTCCTTTTTCCTATAGGGTTACCAGATCTCACATAGAATAGCCAACCTAAAGAGTATTGGAGACAAGCGAGTAGATGATAATCTCAACTTTCACTTTGTGCTTTTCTCATGGTGAAAAAAAAACTGGAAAATACAACCCAAGTTGTTCTGAAACAAGAAGCAGAATTAAAGGTCCCTTTACTCATCAAATAACCCTTGGTGATACCCACAACTACTCCAATTCAAGAGCTGTCTACTCAGTTTCTACATATTTATTAGTCAGGACAGCAGACACCTATGAAACTCTGCAGGACAGTTGGGAATCAGCAGTGCACCACAGAAGTCATCAGAAAAATGTCCACAGCAAGGGTGACATCCATGCAGGAAGGGGAACAAACTGCCCAAAATTGCTCCAAGCTTGCGTCACAAATCCTCAGAGGATCTAACAACCCACCTCAAACACTTTCATTCCAAGTACTGAACCCACCTCTTTTCTCCTGCTGTCAATGGCCAGCCCAGGCAATGCCAGAGACAAGACAAAGACATCTTCCAAAAACCCTGCAGAATCTTGTCTTTAGTGAGAAACATTAGTCTGTCACCTTCTGGCGTGCTTTAAAGAGTGTGAAGGCAAAAGAAACAGGAGTGGAGGAAAAAGGGTCCTACTGGCAGACAGCCTGTTATTATTTCACAGAATCCCAGACTGGTGGGGGTTGGAAGGGACCTCGGGAGCTCGTCCCGTCCCACCCCCTGTGTGAGCAGGCACCCCCAGAGCAGGGGCACAGGGCTGCGTCCAGGCAGGGTGTGAATGTCTCCAGGGAAGGGACCCCACAGCCTCTCTGGGCAGCCTGTGCCCCTGCTCTGGCACCCGCACAGCAAAGGGGTTTGTCCTCATGTTCAGGTGGAACTTCCCATGTTCCAGCTTGTGCCCGTGGCCCCTTGGCCTGGCGTTGGGCACTGTTGAAAAGAGCCCGGCCCCATCCCCCTGACACCCGCCCTTCAGATATTTATAGGTATTGATGAGATCCCCCTCAGTCTTCTCTTCTCCAGGCTGAACAAACCCAGGGCTCTCAGCCTTTCCTCACAAGGGAGATGCTCCAGCCCCTGACCACCTTGGCAGCTCTGCGCTGGCCTTGCTCCAGCAGTTCCACATCCTTCTTAAACTGGGCGGCCCAAAACTGGACACAGTACTCCAAATGTGGTCTCACCAGGGCATTTCACTTCCTTCTGACATTTTAGGCCACCCACCTCTCACATAATGCGCTTAACTTCTGTTCAGATGACACAGCTAAGAGCATAGAGCTACAGTTCTCCAGTGGGGGTGCTGGTCCAGGATACCTTCACCCAGCCACAGCTGAGACTGACTCATCACCAACAGAGATGAACCTGAAAAACAGATGAGAAGCTTCGGAGTCAGGAGGTTCCAAGCTCTGTTGCTGGCCTGGACCCCACCACACCCACTCTGATATCTCTCTTTTCCCACTTTTCTGCCGCAGAGCGCTCTGCAGTGCATGGTCCAGGCTGCTGTTCAGCTGCGCAGCACCTAAAGCAACAAAACCCCACCCTGCGCTAGGGCTATAACCTGCCCCAGCAATAACACTTCCAGGAGTCCCTACCTACCAGCACTCAGCATGTCCCTGCCATGTTGCCACAATGTCAGAAGCCATAAAAGAAAGTTGTTCAGGGCAAGTAGAAATTCTAGCTATCAAATCATCACTGAAGGCCTCTGTGTTTCAGATCAGATCCATCTGAACCTTTGAGGAGGTCCACCACCATCACCCCCTTGATTCCCATATCCTTCACAGATAAGCTGTCCTGAGCTGAGAGAACCCAGAGATGTCCTTTGCGGAAGGTGATCTCTAGCTGCTCAGCTCTAACCACCAACTATTTAGAGCCCAAGATGCATAAATTCACATTTCTTTTCCTCATTTGATGACATCTGTGTCAGCCACTCTCTCACCTTAGAATGTTAATTCTTTGGTTAGTGGAAAGCTTTGCATCCTGTGTCTGTACAAAACCTCCCATGTGCCCAGGCCTCCCGAGCCCCAGAGGAAGAAGCGGCAGCCCCCGTACAGCTCCAGCACACACACACAAGCTGCCTGACGTTCCTCTGAGCCTCCTGCTGGTGGTGAAGGCAGGGTCAGCTGACATTCTCCTCAACCTCCCTCCACTTCCCAAACTCCAAGAACCTTTTGCTGAAGTAACACAATTTTTTTGACTGACTTGCACCCAGCCAGCCAGCACCTCGTGCTCTCTGCGGGGTGATGGAATAACAGCACGGGCCAGCAATCAGCAAGAAAGCCGGTTCCCATCGGCCTGCGGAGGAGCACCAGCCCCACTGCTATTTGTACACATCCTCTGGAATATCCACATTCAGCACTGTCCTTGCCAAAGCTGCCACCACCAAAATATGCACGTCGTTCCCTAATCTTGCTGTCCCCAGAGCTGCCGCTGGCTGACTCTTCTGTCTTTCTGCTCGGACAGCTAAATAGTTATGCAGAGCACTGCAGCACTGGCAGATCTCAGGTGATTACTCTTTGGTGCGCACTTTGGGGGGCCCCTTGTGGACACCGTTCCTGAGCTGGTAGCCCTGCTGGCTGCAGCAGAACAGCTCTTGTAGCCTCTCTGGAGCAGGGGGGACACAGAAGACCCCTTCTGGAGAGCAAAACGGGCACTCAAACAGCCTAGTAGTCCCTGTCAACCAAGAAAGGAACAGGACCCCAAATTCCCAGTGCCCTACAGCTCCTCTCTTCCACTGAGCAATGCTATTTGAGCTTCTATGCCTGTACTCTGCAGGTACCTGTGATGATACAGGAACCTACTTCTGAAGGAAGGGAGATATATTTTTTTCAGAGCCTGCATATTCAGCACTGACGTTACCAGTAACACGTCAGAGCAAAGATTTCGCAGTGAGCAGAAGCATTACACCCAGCTTTAATGAAGAAATCTGGACCTGCAGAGACTTTATTTCAACTAAGTAAAGATTCCCCAAGCCTCCACTCAAGCTCAGTCAGGCCTAAGTCTCCAGCAAAATGACTATCAGTTGCAGCAACATGGTCCCCACAAGACACTCCGTTTCTTATGGCTACCAGATTCCAGCTTCTAGAAGGAGAAGAAGAAATTGCCCAAGCATCTCATTGCTGTAAGACTTCCTGTTCCTGATTTTTCATCACAGAAAAGGATTCAGGAAAGTCTCCAAAGATATTTTCCCAGTCTCTTACACCAGCCTGAGATGTCTGTTTAGCCTGTTCCTCCCAGCAACTGTAGTTCACCCTTCAGTTGCCCCCTTTAGCACAACCGACAATGCTGTCAGGTCCAGTATAACCTTCATATGCAGGTAGAGCAACTGCGAGCATCAAATTCCTTGGGTATGGTCATACTGTCAGGTACATGACCCCAGGGCCCCTCCTTGGCTGCACACAGCCTGCATTACGTCCTTTTGAGCACAGGGACCTTAAGTGTCCAAGAGCACCAGGCACAGGAGCTTATGGCCAAGCAGACTGAGACAAGCTGTACAAGGGCCTCAAACAAGGCAACTTTGCAGGGACAGTCAGAATGTGGTCTGTACAGGTACAGCCTCTATTGCCAGCAGGGGAACACACGGCAGAGCCAAAGGTAGTCCCATGATCTCAGAGCTCTGTTCTGACCCAGACCCAAACAGCAACAGTCTTAGGGCTGGCAAGTTTTGATACCTTTGTGGTCCTCCTTGCCCTAAGCCATGATGGTAGGGCTAAGCAGGACCCAAAACCTCCTCCGACATGCCTTTGTTACCACTCTGATCTGTGCAGTAATAAATAGTGATCAATCTTGACAGAGAGCATCCAAGTGTCTGGCATGCTGTGGAGGGCGAGGGCAAGGCAGTCTTTGCTACAGGAGATGATCCCTGGCCTGCCTCTCTTGACGACCCCAGAGAATTCACACCACCCCACTCCCTCCCCTTGAAAGGTGATAACAAAGGTGTGAGTTTCTAAGCCTGACTGGCTCATGGAGTTAAAACCCAGTGAACCTGACCAGATCAGTGATAAAGCCAGAGCTCTGCTGAATTGGTCATTCTCTTGCTCTCTCCTTCTCTTGCCTGACCCCTCTTTTGCATGGTTCATAGAATCGGCAAAACTCCCTGACACAGAAACTGGAAGACACTCGATCTGTCGGTAACAATTTCCAGCGGCTTTGACAGGAACAGGCAAAGCACAGGAAGAATAAAAAAAGGGAAAGGGGGGAAAAAAAAAAGAAAATAATTCCTCCTGCCTCCTGTTCTCCCTTTCATTTTTCCTTTTGCTTCCCCCTTTCCTGATGCGATGTGAGCATCTCCCTTCCTTTGTCTGCTGCTGGACAGACTAAGACAGGCCTCGGGCTGCAGGAGGTATCCCAGCCCAAGCCGTGAAAAGGACTAATTCATCATAGAGGAAGAACTGTTTGCACACAGAAGGGTAGATGAACATCTCTTACTTCAAAGCCCCCACTGCTCCTTGCAGCATGTTGGTTCCCTGTCCAGGCCTGGGGTTGCCCACACTGGCAGGGAGGCTTGGAACAGGTAGGAAGGTCAATGGAGATGATGGGGCTGGTGATGATTTATACCCACATACTACTTATATTTTCTAGGTCATTTTTGCTGGAAGGGGGGAAGTTTTCACTTTATTCTGCAGAGTGAGGTGTGGCCTGGGACTATCGGGGTATTTTTACCCAGTAGATGCCTGGCACAGTCTTTGATCTTTCCAGCTCTCATCACTGTGGCTTCAAGCCTGATGCACAGTAGGCTTCACAGAGGATGGGGGAAGGGTGTGTGAGCGGTCAGAGCATACGGACTGAGACTTGTACAGCACCTCCTGGGCTATACATCTGACCCACAGACTAACACTGTCACTGTAGGAGACCGGACTCCAAAACCCAGGCAGTTCCTTCCCACCTCTGAGTTCTGATGTCCTTCCCTAAGCAGAAGTCATCCTGACTGAGTGTCTAGGGAGATGCAAGTACACAGTATTATACCTACCCTTTCAGACAACCCATACTTCACTCTATGTCCACCCTAGCAAAAAATTAGATCAGTGAGAAATATAGGTAGTGGAGTCTGTGTTGCACCTTCAGAGATGCATTTCCTTCATCTCCCTCTCCCACCAACAGAAATGTTTTTCAGAACAAATGTTTTGAAGGAGGTATGCGAGATGGTAGGAAGGAGAAGACGTGGCTCTGATGAGCCAATGGCCAAGAAACAAGAGTATCAGTTACACAGGGCTTAAATTTCATCACAATAAAGTCAGACTATCATATTGTCATACAACCAGCACCTTTAGATAACACACACCCTTGGAAGGTCCATGCTTGAAAATAAGACCTTACATGACATTAGTCACCTGTACAGAGGGAGGATGGGAGAGCACTGGAGGAGAAATGGAAGGGTTGACAACAGCAAAAATATACAGAATGTACGTGGCTACTGAATCACAGCAAGTGAGGTTTTAATGTTTAGCCCAGGCACCACGTAAGAGACATACCAGCAGGACATAGCACAGGGCTATATCCACCATGAAGCCTTTTCCTTCAAAGGACAAAGCACATCTGGCTCAGATCCTACACGGTATTTCATGGCTTAGATGAGACTGTGGGCCATGAAACCAAGACACACAGATTGATGTATCTTTAACTCTTGACACAAATGGAAATTCAAAAGAAAAGCTTTATTCCGTCCTCCGTGGTAGAAACATCATCAGTGTCTTTACAGCAGGGATTGGTCCCAGGGTTGTAGAGAAGGCTGAAATCTAATCTTGGAACTGATCAGTGCTCGAACTCTGACTGAAGGCAGGAGCCTGCCTCCTTGTCCAGCTCTTTGCCATGCCAGGATCAAGTTTTCATGATTGTTTCAAGTTTCATTGGCTTTGAGTATCACGGCACACCAACAAAAGGAAACCCAACAGGTGAAATTGCAATTGCCCTTCCTGTCTGAGACAGCTGATCAGAGCTGTGCTAAAGGCAGCTGCTTGTTTCCTTCTCACGAGATAATTACAGCAGCTAGAAAACACCATTTGCCATGTTGCTTTTAATTCATATCAGCAGAACTGACAGCTCCAGCTATATTCACTCAGGGGCTGCAGGCAGGAGTCTGGGAAGGATGGAGCTGCTCCAGCCTTGACTGCAAAAGGCTGGGAGGCTTTCATCTCAGCCCTCACCATCACCTCCCTTTGCTTTGCCTGGACCCACTCGGCCCCCTGCTTTCTGTGTCAGCTCCACAAACCACTTGGGTGTCTGTAGGCAGCAGCTGCACACATTGCTGTGAAGGGAAGCACCTTGTGCTTGAGAGACTGCTGCTGCTCTCAGAAGATTGGGGGCTCAGGTCTTCTGCAAGCTCCCTGACCGTGTCCTGGGGAAGCTGCAAGAACTCCCCAGGCTTTTGGTGGTTACTTATCCCCCAGCTAGCCATGGAGCAGTTACCACAACCCCACCGACAAGCCAGGTGGTGTGTGGAAACGCTCCTGCTGCCAGTGAGGCTGCAGACCAGCTGACTGCTCCAGCAACCACTAACAGGCTGCCTATACAGCAAAACCTTAAGCAGAAGGGATAAGGGGTGGGTCTTGCACACAACCTAGAGACACATGCTATTCATCGGTCGGACTGGGGAGGTTCCAGAGGTGGGATACACAGATACAACAGCTCAATTAAAGAGAAAGGGACAGCTAAAATAGATATCTCATGGGAGTGAGCAGGAAGAGGCTGTAACAGACCCCAACTTGAGAAAACCACAATACTCTTCTTCGCAAACCTGATAGCTGTGTCCATTTAGACTGCACAGTCCTCAGAGCAGCTGTTGCCTCCTATCGTGCTTCACACAGCGCCTAGCACCACAGACCCCCAGCCAAGACAGGGCCACCAGGCCGCAAAGAGCAGCAGTGAAAATACTCAAACTCAATTTGTGGAACATCCCTCAAGCAGAAACCACACACAGTGAGCCACAATTGTTTCTAGTGCTTCTGAAAACAAGTCCTAAAGCTCAAAATCGGCCCAAATTGCCTATAATCATACAGACTGATGAAAAACGTGAGCGACTCAACACCTAGGGAGTCTCAGCCACGGAAAATCAGGGCAGGGAAAATGAGGAAGCAAATCAAGCCCTCTCTCTGCACAGCGGCAGTCTTGCACGTCATCGTGCAGCAGGTACTTTAAGACTCTGTCCACCATAACCACACCAATTTTGAACTTACGTTAGCATGGCAGTTTGAAATGAACAGTCAAGTAGCTGGACACCAAGGATAAATAAGATTTCTACTAATCCTGCTTTCACAGCAGGATACTAGAAAATTTAGCTGACCTTTGTTAAATAAGCTCAATGGGTCCCTTGAGAGATGGTGAATTACTGTGAGTGAGCAAAGAATGTCTGCCCCAGGCCATAGCCTGCAGAGAGAGAGGCTTTTCCTGCACAAGAGGCTGCAACCCACCCCCTTCCCAGGAAAACATACTACTTTTATGCTAAGGGGGGAATAGACCACCCCAACCTACTGCAAAGCCAGTTGTGCCCCATCTACAAAACCACTCTCAGGAGTATGAAAGACATTCTGCACTGGGCAGCTTTTGAGCTGTGGCACTGGAAAGTCTCCCCAAGGAAGCCAAGCCGCCGACAGAGCGCCCTTTGCCCCAGGATGTCAGTGCCACGGCTGCCTGCTTCCCCGCTCACAGGCTTGCCCTCTGGACTGCCAGCACAGGCACCCGCGTGGGACTTTCAGGGGGACAGTGGAGGTCAGGCAGCGTCTCGGAGACAAGGCCATCGGAGACGTCGATGTTGCAGGGCCCCTTTGCTGATACGCTGTGAACCCAGGGGCACAACACGGACCAGCACAGCACCACAACCAGATGCAGTCAGAGTAAATTTCATTGCTACACAGCACATTTCCTGTGGGAAATTTAAAATCTTCAAACACACCTGTCCACCTGTTCCAGCTTGACTAGCTGGAATTTAGGCCACCTCATCTGACTGGCTGAGGTAGTAGATGTGACAGAGCAGTGCTACACGAGGCTTTTTCATCCGTGCCCTGGCTGAGGTGGGTTTGATGAGACACGAGGTCATACAGGGTGACATCAGCTGAGACCTTAACATGCTACGGCAGGAAATGCAGACTGTTTCCTTTCCAAGCATAATAGGGCAGAAAACAGTATTACAAAGCTGTATCTAAAGTCTTTCATTCAGCATCTACACAGCTGAAACAGAAAACTGATCTGGGCTAAGCCCTTGAGAGTCAGCTGAGCTAGGACAACTCCTACCTGGCAAAGATGTGTCCAGCACTGCATTTCTGGGTATCCACAATTGCTCCAGGTGCCACTACTTCTTTCTTTCACAAGATCAGGGAGTGGAAAGGAATAGGGAGGGGAAAAGGATTATTAGAAACTATTTTTTTCTGGTTCTCATTCTTTAGGCAACCCCTGGCTACCTGGATAGACAAATACCTGGATCCCCTCCTCATGGCTAATTAAAAAAGTAAGTCTGCTTCAGGTTGGTTTGAGCTCTCTATTTTTCTCTCCCCCATCTCCTCCCAACTCTGACCTCTCAAAAGTTCTCAACTG